>NW_022589725.1:6634706-6645786 GCF_004348235.1 Phoca vitulina
GTTGACCATAGAGTTGAGGGTCCATTTCTGGGCTCTCTATTCTGTTCCATTGATCTCTGTGTCTGTTTTTGTGCCAGTACCATACTGTCTTGATGATGACAGCTTTGTAATAGAGCTGGAAGTCCGGAATTGTGTTGCTGCCAGCTTTGCTTTTATTTTTCAACATACCTCTGGCTGTTCGGGTTCTTTTCTGGTTCCATACAAATTTTAGGATTATTTGTTCCATTTCTTTGAAAAAAGTGGATGGTATCTTGATGGGGATTGCATTGAATGTGTAGATTGCTCTAGGTAACATTGACATCTTCACAATATTTGTTTTCCCAGTCCGTGAGCATGGAACGTTTTTCCATGTCTTTGTGTCTTCCTCAATTTCTTTCATGAGTATTTTATAGTTTTCTGAGTACAGATCCTTTGCCTGTTTGGTTAGTTTTATTCCTAGGTGTCTTATGGTTTTGGGTGCAATTGTAAATGGGATCGACTCCTTAATTTCTCTTTCTTCTGTCTTGTTGTTGGTGTATAGGAATGCCACTGATTTCTGTGCATTGATTTTATATCCTGCCGCTTTACTGAATTCCTGTATAAGTTCTAGCAGTTTTGGGGTGGAGTCTTTTGGGTTTTCCACATAAAGTGTCATATCATCTGCAAAGAGTGAGAGTTTGACTTCTTCTTTGCTGATTCGGATGCCTTTTATTTCTTTTTGTTGTCTGAATGCTGTGGCTAGGACTTCTAATACTATTTTGAATAGCAGTGGTGATAGTGGACATCCCTGCCGCGTTCCTGACCTTAGGGGGAAAGCTCTCAGTTTTTCCCCATTGAGAATGATATTCGCTGTAGGTTTCTCATAGATGGCTTTTATGATATTGAGGTATGTACCCTCTATCCCTCTACTCTGAAGAGTTTTGATCAAGAAAGGATGCTGTACTTTGTCAAATGCTTTTTCTGCATCTATTGAGAGGATCATATGATTCTTGTTCTTTCTTTGGTAATGTATTGTATCACGTTGATTGATTTGCAGATGTTGAACCAACCTTGCAGCCCAGGGATAAATCCGACTTGGTCGTGGTGAATAATCCTTTTAATGTACTGTTGGATCCTATTGGCTAGTATTTTGGTGAGAATTTTTGCATCCATGTTCATCAGGGATATTGGTCTGTAATTCTCCTTTTTGATGGGGTCTTTGTCTGGTTTTGGGATCAAGGTAATGGTGGCCTCATAAAACAAGTTTGGAAGTTTTCCTTCCATTTCTATTTTTTGGAACAGTTTCAGAAGAATAGGTATTAATTCTTCTCTAAATGTTTGGTAGATTTCCCCTGGGAAGCCATCTGGCCCTGGGCTCTTGTTTGTTGGGAGATTTTTGATGACTGCTTCAATTTCCTTAGTGATTATAGGTCTGTTCAGGTTTTCTCTTTCTTCCTGGTTCAGTTTTAGTAGTTGATACATCTCTAGGAATGCATCCATTTCTTCCAGGTTATCTAATTTGCTGGCATATGGTTGCTCATAATATGTTCTTATAATTGTTTGTATTTCTTTGGTGTTGGTTGTGATCTCTCCCTTTCATTCATGATTTTGTTGATTTGGGTCATTTTTCTTTTTGATAAGTCTGGCCAGGGGTTTATCAATCTTGTTAATTCTTTCAAAGAACCAGCTCCTAGTTTCGTTGATCTGTTCTACTGTTCTTTTGGTTTCTATTTCATTGATTTCTGCTCTGATCTGTATTATTTCTCTTCTCCTGCTGGGTTTAGGCTTTATTTGCTGTTCTTTCTCCAGCTCCTTTAGGTGTAGGGTTAGGTTGTGTACTTGAGACCTTTCTTGTTTCTTGAGAAAGGCTTGTATTGCTATATACTTTCCTCTTAGGACTGCCTTTGCTGCATCCCAGAGATTTTGAACAGTTGTGTTTTCATTTTCATTTGTTTCCATGAATTTTTTTAATTCTTTTTTAATTTCCTGGTTGACCCATTCGTTCTTTAGTAGGATGCTCTTTAGCCTCCATGTATTTGAGTTCTTTCCGACTTTCCTCTTGTGATTGAGTTCTAGTTTCAAAGCATTGTGCACTGAAAATAGGCAGGGAATGATCCCAATCTTTTGGTACCGGTTGAGACCTGATTTATGACCTAGGATGTGATCTATTCTGGAGAATGTTCCATGGGCACTAGAGAAGAATGTGTATTCCGTTGCTTTGGGATGGAATGTTCTGAATATGTCTGTGAAGTCCATTTGGTCCAGTGTGTCATTTAAAGCCTTTATTTCCTTGTTGATCTTTTGCTTAGACGATCTGTCCATTTCAGTGAGGGGGGTGTTAAAGTCCCCCACTATTATTGTATTGTTGTCAATGCATTTCTTTGCTTTTGTTATTAATTGCCTTATGTAATTGGCTGCTCCCATGTTAGGGGCATAGATATTTACAATTGTTAGATCTTCTTGTTGGATAGACCCTTTAAGTAGAATATAGTGTCCTTCCTCATGTCTTATTACAGTCTTTGGTTTAAAATCTAATTTGTCTGATATAAGGATTGCCACCCCAGCTTTCTTTTGGTGTCCATTAGCATGGTAAATGGTTTTCCACCCCCTCACTTTCAATCTGGGGGTGTCTTTGGGTCTAAAATGAGTCTCTTGCAGACAGCATATCGATGGGTCTTGTTTTTTAATCCAATCTGATAGCCTGTGTCTTTTGATTGGGGCATTTAGCCCATTTACATTCAGGGTAACTATTGAGAGATATGAATTTAGTGCCATTGTATTGCCTGTAAGGTGACTGTTACTGTATATTGTCTGTGTTCCTTTCTGGTCTATGTTGCTTTTAGGCTCTCTCTTTGCTTAGAGGACCCCTTTCAAGATTTGTTGTAGGGCTGGTTTCGTGTTTGCAAATTCCTTTAGTTGTTGTTTGTCCTGGAAGCTTTTTATCTCTCCTTTTATTTTCAATGACAGCCTAGCTGGATATAGTATTCTTGGCTGCATATTTTTCTCATTTAGTGCTCTGAATATATCCTACCAGTCCTTTCTGGCTTGCCAGGTCTCTGTGGATAGGTTTGTTGCCAGTCTAATGTTACTACCATTGTAGGTTACATATCTCTTCTCCCGAGCTGCTTTCAGGATTTTCTCTTTGTCTCTGAGACTCGTAAGTTTTACTATTAGATGTCGGGGTGTTGACCTATTTTTATTGATTTTGAGAGGGGTTCTCTGTGCCTCCTGGATTTTGATGCCTCTTTCCTTCTCCAAACTAGGGAAGTTCTCTGCTATAATTTGCTCCAATATACCTTCTGCGCCTCTCTCCCTTTCTTCTTCTTCTGGGATCCCAATTATTCTAATGTTGTTTCGTCTTATGGTATCGCTTATCTCTCGAATTCTGCCCTCGTGATCCAGTAGTTGTTTATCTCTCTTTTTCTCAGCTTCTTTATTTTCCATCATTTGGTCTTCTATATCACTGATTCTCTCTTCTGCCTCATTTATCCTAGCAGTTAGCACCCCCATTTTTGATTGCACCTCATTAATAGCCTTTTTGATTTCGACTTGGTTAGATTTTAGTTCTTTTATTTCTCCAGAAAGATTTCTCTAATAACTTCCATGCTTTTTTCAAGCCCAGCTAATATCTTTAAAATCATGATTCTGAACTCTAGGTCTGACATCGTACTAATGTCCGTATTGAGTGGGTCCCTGGCAGTCGGTACTACCTCTTGTTCTTTTTGTTGAGGTGATTTCTTCCGTCTTGTCATTTTGTCTTCCAGAAAGTGGTTGCTTTTCTGTTCAGAGAGTTGTTGCTATTCTTTTCTTCGATCTCCTGTTGAGTTCGTAGGTGTTCAGAATGGTTTGATCCCTATCCAGCTGAATTCCTGGGACCAGACGAAATCCAGGTCTCCTACTCCTCCGCCATCTTGCTCTATCTGAACTCCCTGTTCTTAAACACTCTGTGCATGCTGTCACTACAGAGTGTCCCAGGCCCTCCCACATATGGTCACAAATTGCTCTCCATTTTGCTGGACCTCCTCCCCTTTGCATCCCTCCTTTCTGTCCTTCACACCACTTGTCCTTGGAGCTCACTCTCTGTGGTGGAAATAACAATTTCCCTCTTGTCTCTGTAGAACAGCTTCCCACAGCCTTTAGGATTCTGACATTGGCTGATATTCCTGCTTTGGATGTATCTGTTAGCTATTGCTGAATAATAAATCATACCAAAAGTCAATGACTGAAAAATAAACATTCTTGCTCACTAGTCTTTATCAGCCAGGTGGTTCTACTGATCTAGGCTAGACTCCACTGATCTTGACTGGCTCTGTTCATACATTACAGTCAGCTGGTTGGTCCTGGAGGGATTGCTTGATTTAGCATGGCCTCAGCTGCATGACTGAATGGTGGGTATGGAAAAGAAGGTGTTAAAGCCATGCATCTGACATCCTCCAGAATGCTAGTCTGGGCCCATTCACACAGCAGAGCAGGATTTCAAGAGAATGAGAACAAATGTGCAAAATGTCTTGAAGCCTAGCCTCAGGACTGGTTGAGCTCCCTTCTACCACATCCTATTGGCCAGAGTGAATCACAGACCAGTTCAGATTTAAGGGTGGACAGTTAGACTCTACCTCTTGAGGGAGGAGCTTCAAGGTCCCATGGCAAAGGGAGAGGATACAGGGAGGGAAAGTTTGGGCTATGTTTGCAATCAAACTGCCAACTCTGTGTCCTCCACTCCAAGCTGGCTCTTGAAGACCTTTTTACAAGGACAACTTCCTCTAGGAGAGAAATTGTGGTGCTAATTGCTAATATAATAAAAACATTTTTTTCCACCATATTAGAGGAAAAATGACTCCACTTCCTTTGAGAAAGACCATTTCACAGGTCACTTTGCTTGTTATCTTGGGTCCTGTTTCCAGACAAGGAAAAGCTGAGACTTGAGTCCCACTCCTTCCCAAAACTTGAAGTTTGTCTTCCCTTGAGATAGGGATGGACAAAGTCACAAGATCTTAAGAATAAGTGATTCTGTGGAACTTAGGGCACTAAAGGCCCCCAAGGATGATCTGTGAGGCACAAAACCTATGGCTTATGGATTTAAAGGATGACCTAAGAGCACCCTGTAAAATTGTGAAAACCACTGAAATATCCCATCTTCTCTCTCCCTTGCCTCCTTGCTTAAAACTTAAATTAAAAGTAGATATTAAAGGCTCCTGTGCAATAAGGTGCCAACTGGTAGTCAGGGCCAACTGCTTTAAAATTTTTCTGCCAATATTATATATTCCCTGTTTAATAGTTGAATTCAAGTTTTATAAAGAAGTTATTTGAAGTATGGTTACAAATCAGTAAAACAGTTTCATAAGCCATAATAAATAGTGTATTTTATGTAAACTATTAAAAGAACTTATGTTAAAACAAAGATCTACCCTTTGGCCTAAGAAATAATTTAAAGTGGATGTAAGCAAATTGGCCCTCTCATAGATAAAAAAAAGAAAGAAAGAAAAGAAAAGAGCAAACTTATCAGAATGCGATTTTGCTATAAACTATTCAGCTAAAAACTGACATAGTAATTCAAATTCTGATTATATGTAGCAAATATATCTAAATATGTAAATAAGCTATATGCATACAGATACTATACCCTGAAAATTCATTAGTATGAAAAAGTGCACCATGACACACAATATAAATCACATTTTGTGATAATTCTAATGTATAACTTTTATTAGACAGAATAAATTGCCCAGAATTAAGGATATACCATGAATTTTGAGACCTCTATTCAGGGCTGTAATGTCCCCAACATTTTTCCATGGTGAAAAATGGTTTCTCCAAAAGAATAAAGAAATAAATCCAATCATGTATCATTTCAGTCTTGTTTCTTTCTACCATTCATTTATTCATCTGTTCATTCATTTAATTCTCATTGAGCCCCTACTCTGTGCCAAGCACGTACTATATGTATTAAGAAAGTTGCTTTACTTTATCATTTTAATAACTGAAATTTAGGTATTTCTCCATTTTAGAGATAAAGAAATAAAGGCTTAGAAAATTCAAATAACTGGGGTGCCTGGGTGGCTCAGTCGTTAAGCGTCTGCCTTCGGCTCAGGTCATGATCCCAGGGTCCTGGGATCGAGCCCCACGTCGGGCTCCCTGCTTGGCGGGAGGCCTGCTTCTCCCTCTCCCACTCCCCCTGCTTGTGTTCCCTCTCTCACTGTGTCTCTCTCTGTCAAATAAAGAAATAAAATCTTTAAAAAAAAAAAAAAAGAAAAGAAAATTCAAATAACTTACTTAGCAACTAACCTACCCAGGATACTAATGTAGCTATTGCTGGCTTTACAACCTGAGTTTTAATAATAAGCTCCTGGAAAAAGAGCTTAAGGTTACATTATGTACATATGTACTCTGTCACATCAAATGTGTCCTATGTAAAATCGAGAGAATACCAGGCCCCTCTATAGCCATGAACGTTTGCCAGTACTCAGGTGTGCTTATGTAAGAGGTATTTTGTTATTAATAAATGATTACAGAAAATTACCAAATATTCATAATTGGTGCATGAGTCAAATAGTTAGCAAAGGTTCCTTGGAAACATATGGTTCAGCATAAATATCTTGGCCTGAGCTTTAGTTTTCCGTTAAAAACTGACCTTCAAGGGGGGAAATCGGAGGGGGAGAAGAACCATGAGAGACGATGGACTCTGAAAAACAAACTGAGGGTTCTAGAGGGGAGGGGGTTGGGAGGATGGGTTAGCCTGGTGATGGGTATTGAGGAGGGCACGTTCTGCATGGAGCACTGGGTGTTATGCACAAACAATGAATCATGGAACACTATATCTAAAACTAATGATGTAATGTATGGGGATTAACATAACAATAAAAAAATTAAAAAAAAAAAAAACTGACCTTCAATGGTCTACTTTCTAGCTCAGTTTATGGGTGCCAGTTCAAGAATCTGTTCTCCATTCATGGCAGTCAGTAGACATTCCATAAATACTTGCTAATACACGAGCATCCATGCAGGATTTGACTAACTCAAACTGTGTTAGGTTCCAATATCTACTTACTTTCTTGTGGTTCAGCTTCTAATATCCAATATCTGTGCTTTTAAAACCATTAATATTGACACTTTTGACTTGGGTTGTATTTTATTGCCATTGTAGTTGGTATTCCTTGAAGTTTAAAGTCCTCTCTGTAATCTTTCCAGAAGATTTTTGATATTTGAGATTTCCATATTAATGTTTTTTTTTTTCTTTTGAACTCCATTTCTATTTTTATCCCTTATAGTTCTCTCTGTTTAGTAATCCTGCATTTGAGGTTAAAATACCCTCCCTGGTATTCATCCCTTGGACAGACATTATTTGGTCAGATAATGAGAAGATGTCTCACTTAGGTCCCCACACATCATCATATTAGCCAATCAAGGTCTGGGGAATAAATTATTTGGTCAAATCAGAGATGGATATTTCTCAAGGAGAGACCCAAACTCCCCAGTACATCAGAAGATCCAGTGAAGAAGTGGCTGAAGTCAATGGGAAGTCAGAAAACCTTGAGGCTTGCTCCCACCATCCTTTTGGAGAGGATTCTGCTAATCACTGAAGTGATTGCCCAACTATCTTCTCTCCTCACTTCTTCAAAAATAGACACTAAGGATGGTTCTCCCCACTCTGCTTTCATTGCAATTCATCAATATCTCTGAAGCAGGGCTAGTTATTCCAATCATATATTCACAGTACAGTTTCCTTCACTGTGAGCATGTTGAGGGTAGAAAGCATGTTTTCTCTCCATCAGTATCTCAATATTAGCAGATGACAGGCACTCAGTTTATTTAAAAAAAAAAAAAGTTTGTTGGAAGAGTGCATGACATTAGGTCAGAAGTCCCACAAAATATCTCCATGAATTTCATCCCCTTAACCATGATTTGGTTATATGTCCATCACTGAACCAATCAGTGATGAAGAAAAAACAACTTAATGATATAAGCCTGTCTAGGCCCATATCTTCAGTTGAGGATGGGGTCCATCCATATCTAATGACAAAGGTGAGAAGGGAAAAGAGGCTAATCCCCCAAAGTAGAATCACAACACTACAAATAATTGGAGAAAACTAGATACTGAGGAGGCAAATAGCAACTATGGGTTACAAGAGCTGTGTGATACTAATAGAAACACTCAGGTATGCATACCCCTAAGAGCATCTGATTTTGCTACTAGTTGAAATCAGCATGCCCAATAATCTGACCTCCATTTTCTCATTTTATAAAACTTAGTTTTATGGGTATTTCCCATAAATTACAGTCCCTAAATAAGTTTACATCAGTTGTTATAAAGTGCAAGGAGGCTGTGCTCACTTAGCTTGTCTCTGATCTGCATTTAGCCTGGTACTCCATCTTGGAACTCTTTGCTGACAAGTGCAGGCCCCTGTCCTGCATGATCTCCTCCTCCTCAGCCTATTTGTTGCTCTACTCCTGTGATCTGATCCTGGCCCTGGGATTCTTGCCTGACCATCTCCTAACCACCAACAACCTACCATTATAGATTCACATTAAGACCCTGGAGTGTAATCCCAAATCCATCTCTAACTATCCATGACTCAGTTACCTCACTTATAATAGGAAATATTTCTTTCAACCTCACTGGGGTGCCATAAGATACAGAAACGGTATTTAAGATTCTGATTTGTTAATAATACCAAGTTAAACTGATCCATGTGGAATTAGAGTTACTTAAATGCAAATATTAATGTTTATAATATGACATCACTATATCCCTGGAGTCTGTGGTAGGTATTAAAAAAGTATTGAAAAAAGAAATGTTACTATTAGGGGTGCCTGGGTGGTTCGGTTAGTTAATAAGCATCTGCCTTCGGTTCAGGTCATGATCCCAGGGTCCTGGGATCGAGCCCCGCATCGGGCTCCCTGGTCAGTGGGGAGCCTGCTTCTTCCCTCTCCCTCTACTTCTCCCCCGCTGCTTGTATTGTACTCTCTCTTTCTCTGTCAAATAAATAAAATCTTAGAAAAAAAAAAAAGAAATATTACTATTAGCAATAGCACAATAGGAAGGTGGGATAAGAAGCGAAGAATCTGACAATGGTTTGGAATTTCCTTGGAAGGGGAAAAAAGAATGACTTAAAAATGCAGTCTTTCAGCTCAAAGCGATCAATCTTTTGAGACTGCATTATAAACACAAGGTGGTAATGGCATGGAGTGAGTCTGCTGATGAGAATAGAGATTGTACTGGTGAGGATTCCTAACACACTTTGAAGAAGGGTATGTGGAGGCCATACGTTCAGTCTTTGAGTTTGATTCTTTGGGCAGGAAGCCTTAGTAAACATACACTTCATGGGAATCTAGGGGGATCATTTGCCCTTTGGAATAAAGCTTCTATGGACAAAACTCTGTTTCTCAGGGTAAGATGTGGTTTTGAACATCCTGGAAAAATACACCTACACCTGATTCATTGGAGCAACCCTGGCCAGGATAGGGTTTCAGCTTGGCTTGAGCTGGCAGCCCAGATGTTCCCTCAGAACACAGCTTATCCCCATGGCTCTAGAGGAGTCACTCACCATGCCCCCAGATCCCAACAAAACCTTCTTTGTGAAAGGGGAAGGGAGGGTCAGGTTGCGTTCCCAGCCCAGCTGCCAATCCCTCCCAGTTTGGGACCCTTTCTACTCTCCCCGGGGCTCCATCAAAAGTTTAGCAGAAACATTTGCCTCTAGGCATCCACTGTGTCAGAAGCCTGACAGCTTGTTTATATATATATATTTTGTTACACTTCAGCATAGGTATAGTTTTAGGGGAGAAAGAAGAAATAAGATGAAAAGTCTGGAAGTTGGCTTTGCTTTGTGATTCTTTCTGTAATTTTTTTTTTCAGTCCTAGTCAATGCACAGCCATCAGGTGACTTTCTTAGATTCTCCAAAGAGTGGCTTATCTGAGTAGTCCATAGAGAGGATCAGAGGGCATGGTGAATGACCTTGGTACCCAAAGGAAGTTCTTCCTCTGAGCTTTTTCTCAGACCCTGACTTAAGAAGTATAAGAGGGGGGCGCCTGGGTGACTTAGTCGGTTAAAGGGCTGCTTTTGGCTCAGGTCATGATCCCGGGGTCCCGCATCAGGCTCCCCTCCCCCTCCCTGCTCGTGCTCCCCCCCAAAATAAATAAATAAAATCTTAAAAAAAAAAAAAGTGTAAGAGGGGATATTTGACCCCTACCTGCAATGTCTTTACCTCCCTTTGATGATTGATTAAAATAAAAAGAACCTGATGTGAACTGGGCCTTAGGGATAAGTTACAAAGTCACAGCAATAAAAGTGACAATATCTGTCTTTCTCTGCCTGATCTCTATCTCTTGGGTCTGTTAGACCTCAGGGAGTGTATCAGTTAGATATTGCAGGATAACAAACTACTCAGAAACTCAGCGGCTTAAAACAATAGCATTATCATTCACCAGTCTATGGGGCACCAGTGGTTCTGGTGTCATCTGTGCTCACTGGTACATCTGTGGTCAGCAATGAGTCAGGCAGGCAATGCTGCTCATCCTGGCTGGACTATTACACTTGTTTGAGAGTGCAGCTGGCTGAAGTTGGTCTAGAAGGACTTTGGATAGGACAGCCAGGCTCTTCTGGCCTCATCCGCCAGCAGCATAGCCTAGGCTTTTTCACAAGGTAGCAGCGTTTTTGAGAGAGTGTGGAAGAGTGTAAGACTTCTTGAGGATGAGGCTCAGATCTGGCATACTCTCACTTCCAGAATTTTCTATTGGTCAAAGATTAACTAACACAAGACCAAGCCTAGAGTCTTGTAGGAAACCACATCCAAAGGACATAGATGTAGATGAACATGAAAAATCATCATTGCAACACTGCCTGACCTTGTAAAGTTGGTCGTGACGCTGCTTTTGAAGAATCTTCTTTTCTTTTCTTTTTTTTTATATTATCTTAATCACCATACATTACATCATTAGTTTTTGATGTCGTGTTCCATGATTCATTGTTTGCATATAACAACCAGTGCTCCATGCAGAACGTGCCCTCTTTAATACCCATCACCAGGCTAACCCATCCTCCCACCCCCCTCCCCTCTAGAACCCTCAGTTTGTTTTTCAGAGTCCATCGTCTCTCATGGTTCGTCTCCCCCTCCGGTTTCCCCCCCT
>NW_022589725.1:6645886-6932264 GCF_004348235.1 Phoca vitulina
CCCCCCACCACTCCAGCGACCCTCAGTTTGTTTCCTGAGATTAAGAATTCCCCATATCAGTGAGGTCATATGATACATGTCTTTCTCTGATTGGCTTATTTCGCTCAGCATAATACCCTCCAGTTCCATCCACGTCGTTGCAAATGGCAAGATTTCATTCTTTTTGATGGCTGCATAATATTCCATTGTATATATATATACCACATCTGAAGAATCTTATTTTCTATTTCCTGCCTATCATGGACTGACTGTTTGTATCTCTCCAAAATTTATATATTGAACCCCTATCCCCCAATGTGGTGAATTAGGAGGTGGGGCCTTTGGGCGGTAATTACAATTACATGAGGTCATGAAGGTGGAGCCCTCATGAATGGGACTGATGGCCTAATAGGAGTCATGAGAGAGCCTGCTTCCTTCCTCTCTTCTCTGCCACATGAAGATAGAATGAGATGTTGGTAGTCTGCACCCAGGAGAGGGCCCTCAACAGAATGTGATATGCTGGTACCCCAATCTTGGATTTCCAGCCTCCAGAACTGTGAGCAGTAAATTTCTATTGTTGATGAGCCACCCCAAGCTATGGTACTTTGTTATTGCAGCCTGGGCAGGCTAAGACACTGTCCTAGGCCTGAGTAGATTAGTTCACACTGGAAAGAGAGAGGAGGCCCAGCTTCACTAGCTCATAATATATTTTGGTTCACATTTGGCCTTATGTCCATTGATTAATTGGTCAGAATCCATTAACAGAAGTGAGTGATTAGGCTCCTCCTAAGCTCTAATACTTAGAAAGAAAAATGATCAGAACACCTCAAAGGAGATCAAGGGTTGTCCATGCTCACTGGTACCACTCTTTAACATGGATGGTTGCCAACACCCTTGCCTCTCTAGTCCTTGCGGTCTTTGTTCTCACGATTGGCTTCTTCCCACTGAGACTGTGTAATCCTGTCCTTCTTTATCAAAGTTGCCTGTTGATTTATGAACTCTCCCCATTAGAACACAAGCTCTATACCCACAGAGACTACACTGGTTGGTTTCCCACTCTTTCCCCCCAGAACTAGAAGAATATGTTGCATATAACAAGTTCTCCATAAAAATTTGGCAAATCCCAAATGAATGAATACAAGGATGAGTGAGTAATTAACTACAGGTGCTGTTGAGTTTGGTTATCTAACATTCTTCCAGTGGGATTAGAAGCTAGATGCATGCAAGGTAGGCAGGATTGCCCATGTTAAGGAATCAAAATTACAATAATTGTGTTCCCTGGAATGCCTCTAAAACAAAGGCTACACGAATCAAGGAAGTCAGAGATCTGTTACTGGGGTGATATTTTCTAAATAATCAGCACCTATGACCTAATAGGCCTGAATACTATGAAGGGGGTCATATTTTAGAATATTTGAGATCAAGGAGGACTCATACAAGTTTTATCTCAAGTCTAACACTACTTCCCTATGTGGAAGCATAACTCCAGAAATTAGAAGGGACTTGTCATATTTACCAGAGAGTCAGCCAGGGTTTTAAAATTCTATCTGATCTCTCCTCTGCCCTTCTGGGTCCCCCTCCCAGCAGTGTTTCCCCCAGGGCCTCAGGGGCTAAGTGCTCATCATCCCTTCATTTTCATCCTGAAAGGAGGAGATCATCATGGGTATTTCTAGATCATTCATACAATCTTTATTCAGGGATCGGTTCAGACACTTAGAAGTCTTTTGTGTCCTACTTCACCTATTCAGTAGTCTCTTGACTTAGATGAATTCTATGGGGAGGTTGGAAGGCGGGGAGACCCAGAGTGGGGCAGAAATCTGCTGGCGTTTAGGAGGTCAGTCTATGACAGGTCAGCTTCTGTTTCCAGCACTTCCGTCTCCCATCTGGCTCATCAGAGCCTGGCACTATGAGGCAGATATGCTAGAGCTCCAGTTCTCAAACTTTGGGGTAAATAAGAATAACCAAGGGAAATTTAAAAACTGTAACTCCTGTGCCCTGATTGCAGAAATTCTGTTTTAGTAGGCCTGGAATAAAGCTGGTGATTGACATTTAACCAAACTACCCAGGCGTTTCTGGGGCTCTGACCCTGTGTCGAAAAATACTCATAAAAGGAAATTAACCAGAGTATACCTAGTCAGTTTTTTAAAAAAAATCTTTTAAAGTATAATGTTATTTCCATGTAAATTTGATTGAGATAAGCAATCGGGGACAAATTCATGTTTTCTAGAGGCTTTTGAGTTGTAGCTCTGATGTTATAAATTTCTAAATTTTCATTCATTTGGAAAGTGAACAAAACTAAAAATGTGGGACATATGATATATTGATATGTTTTCCTTATTTGTTTATTTAAAATAAGTTGTGATGGCTTTATTCACTACTTTTCTTAGTCTGATCAATGTTTTTAACATTTCCTGAAAATATAGCATTGTTTTTCATACTCTGATGGCCAGGGATCCAGGGAGAGTTGGATACATGTTTGTTGTAGTGGTGATATTGTAACAGGAACTATTGACAAAAGTGTGCAATTTGGGCTGGAGCTCTGGCCTCGGCTACTATTCAGGGATAGTACCTGTTGTGTGTCTTGGGAGACAGTCTCATGGGCATGTCCTTGGGAAGAAATCAGCTATGGCCGAGTGGGCCACTAGGAGTGTTTCTTTTGCAAACAGATCTGGTGATTTTTCTGGAAGAGACTGTGAAAGCTTTACGACTTGGCTCCCACTTTAAATAACTTTAAATAAAGAAGACAAAACCTACCAGAGAGTGAAGGAGCATCCGGGTGGATGGAGTCTCATCTTGATAGGGAACAAATTTGAGATGTCCACGGTCAGTGCTAAATTCACCGTTGGCTGATAAAGGGGGAGGGCGCTTATGTCATTGCCACTCACGCTACTCCTAATATGTATGTCGGCCAACAAAGATTTGTAGAAGTTTCTGGAGAAGGGAGGTTAAAATGGAAGAAATGTGAACAGAAAGTTTACTGAAAGAAGGTTATCTGCAGTATGGTTGAGGAGAGCAGAAACTCTATATTCAGATGGCCCGGTTTCATGTCTACAAATGAGCTCCGTGGCCCTGAGCGAGTCTTTTAAGCCTGGTATGCTTCTGTTTCTTAACATGTCAAGTGAGTAGATAATGTTGTGAGGACTAAATGAGATCATCTATAAGAGAGTGCAATAAATATTAGCTATTTTTATTAGCAGCATTAATGGTGCTATGCTATTAATATAGTTGAACATTAATAATAGCATTAATGGTGCTATGTATATAGGGTATCCTGGAGAGGAATCCTTGAAGTCCTAAGCATCACTATCTTGCCAGACTCCCAGTCCACTTTTGAGAAAGCAGCCTGAGCAGCTAGAGGAATGTTTCTCTGTTGATTTGGGGGGAGGAAGGGTTTCCATGTTTAGAGCACCAAACCTTACCCCTTCTGAAGGGGATGGGGGATCTTAGTAGAGTTTTTCAGAACCACCTACCTCCCATTCAACAACACTGCCACTGTCTTCAATGAGCAGCATCACCTCCCACTCTGGCAGGCAAGATACTCTTCACCTCCAAGCATCCCCTCCCGGGTTGGTCCACATTGCATTCTGGCTGGGATTCTTTGGAATTTGTGGAGTAAAATGGGGTGGTTTTCCTAGAGTCTACATAATGAATGCTGGGTTTTTCCCAATTGTCCTTGTAATTCTTATATAGGATATCATAAAGGGAAAGGATTGGAGATGATTTTAAATGTGCCTATTTTTTTTTTTTTTTTAAATCAGCAATTCCCAGAGCTGGCAACATTTTTGTGAGGTTGACCCATTCTTAGGGTGATGTTGTTTTGAAAATGTAAATGTTTCTGGAAAACAACCTGACCGTATGTAACAGAAGCCACAGAATATTAGTTTTCCTTTATTCAGTCATTCTTCTCCGTGGAATTTATCCCAAGGAGATGAGCCACCACAAGCAACACTCAGCTTCACAATGAACACGTGCGTCATAGACACCACCTAAAAAATTGACAATAAGAGAACGGTTAAGGCCGTGGTAGAATTTCCACTCATTGTATATATCGATTAAAAACTGGTCACTCTGAAGTCTCTTGTAAACATGAAAAATATGTAAAATTTGCAGATGAGTGAAAGAAAAAGGCAATAAAAAACAACACAGATTTTTATGATTTAAAATGGGTTCACGTATAAAACTCAACAGAAAACACAGGTACCAAGTCATTGTGCCAGAACAGTGATGATATATTTTTCTATTTTTAAAAATCCCCTTTTAACACCGAATAAACCTTATTTTTTTACATCAAAGGCAGCAACAGATTTTAGAAAACTAAGCAGGCAATGATGTGAGTTCACCATTGCTTATGTTTGTGAATGTGTGTTCACCAAGATGGTGTTCACATGGCCTTCCTGAGAGCAGAAACACAATTCTGTGAAGAGATCTTGGCCTCTAATTTTCTGTCTGTCTTTCCTTCCCTCCTCACACACCGCCCCCCCACCCCCCACCCCCCCCACGTAATTCAGTCCACATCCTTCTCTTTATGGACCAGGTCCTAGGCCAGTCCTATGTCATCTCCATGGAGGCCATGCCAAATTGTCAACTCACCAATATAGTCATAAAAAGCCCCATGGGAGGCAAATCTCAGTGAAATGATGGGGGAACCATGATTGTGTTAAGGGGTATTCGTGTGGTGGTGGTTGGGGGGGAGTCGTCTTCTCTTTTTCAAAAAAAAAAAAAAGGTTCCTGTCTCTCCCCACTCCATTTTTCCTAGAGTAACTTTAGGCACTGGGTTTGCACATCATGGAGCGTGCAAGTGGATTCTGCTATGACATCTGTAAGGGCTCAGGGAGTCTGTCTCCTGGGAGCAGGAGGGGGAGCCTTCCCATTTGTGGATTTGTCTGCTTTATTTATTCACGTCTGTGTCTGTACTGTTTGTTTGTTTTCTGCCTGGCTTAAGAGCTTCTCGTCCTTGGGGATCCAGGCCCCACCCCAAATGGCTTACACTGGGTTGAGCCCTAGGGATGGGAATCCAGAAGTCTTCATTCTATCTTTCTCATGTAAGATCAATATCTGGAATGAGGCATTCCCTTCTCTGCCTACCAAGGAGTGGGAATCTCGCTGTGTTTTTTGCTCATGCTTTGTGGTATCCAAGAATGCTAATGATTGTGCAAAGAGAGAGAAATGACATAATAAGGGGCTTTCTAATCACTATAGATTCCTCTAAATGTTAGAACCCACTTAACTTGCTATAATGTATGTTTTCTCTCTATTATAACTCACGGGTTAGACTGTAATGTAGATGGCTATGGGCTGCCAGCAGAGAGGGAAGCCGGACGGGTACAGGAACGAAATGAGAAAAGAATGCTCAGCACAGGGACTTCAAGACCAGTGTCTTCATGGGAAGACAGAACAATAGAAAAATACTATGGAGAGAAAAGAGTGCGGATGAGTTGAAGTCACTAGCTAGGTGTTTAGGGGCAACGTGGCCTCCAGGAAACCCAGCTCCTTCCCTGTGGCTGATCCGGCTGGCACTGATAGAGTTAATGCTGCTCCTGTTCTGATGGAAGGGGGAGGGGGGCAGCTGGTGGGTGCTGGGCTTGGCACAGGACATCGGCCTCGCTGTACCCTACTCTTCTGGGGCTGCTGGATCGCTGCATTGCTGAGCAGCTGTTATGCTCCGGCTGCCAGAACAACCTTTGGAAATGTACTTCCAGAAGTAGCAGGGGTTTCTGTTCAGGTCCCGTGAAAGGCGAGTTAAGGAAGACTTTGGAATTGCACCTCCCATGGGAGATGCCAAAGCAGTATTTCAAAAAGCCTCAGTCCCAGGCCCCTCGGCCTCTTTGTCGTGGTGCAGCCCTTGGGTTGCTGGTACCAGAGGGAGAAATGAGCGAGGCACTTTCTAGGCTCCTGTCAGCGCTCACTGGCTTGCAATCAGCTCGGAATAGGATGGGTTTTACAGAAGCAGGAAATTTAGCAACAAAGCTTTTAGGCTGGTCCTAGCCCAGCAGAGAGGTTTGAGGGCAACCTATAGGATTCTCTGCACTTCCTTTCTGGGCAGTGATCAGGATCAGACCCACCAGTCCTGGGCTTGGGCCAGCAGAGAAGAAAAGAGAACAGACTCAGAGCCAGGCCACTTAATTTGAATGTTGACTCTGCCATATACTCGCTTGTGTGATCCTAGGAAAGTTTCTTAATCTCTCTAGCTTCGTCATTCATTTCTTCATCCATGAAGTTGGGATAAAAATCACATCTATTGATTACATGAGTTAAGGTGTGTAATGTGCTTAGACTGGAATTACCCTATAATGTGCTTAAAGTAAAAATCACCTTGTCGACACGGGCAGTAAAGATAAGTCCCTCTGTTAGAGCCAAGAAGGGGCTGAGTCTGCCCCTCTTGGGCTGCTTGTATATTCTGAACTGGCAAGAGAAAGGCCTCAGTCAGTTAAGCATCTGCCTTTGGCTGAGGTCATGATCCCAGGGTCCTGGGATTGAGTCCTGCATCGGGCTCCCTGCTCAGCGGGGAGCCTGCTTCTCCCTCTTCCTCTGCTTGCTGCTCCCTCTGCTTGTGCTCTCTCTCTCTCTCAAATAAATAAAATAAATAAAATCTTAAAAAACAAAAATAAAGAGCCAGTTGTTAAACATTTTACCAGCATACCACTGTCTTCATGGCACATAGTTCTACAAGCCTGAGCAGTAGCAGAGTATCTGTCTCAGCAGATTTCAGTTCTATCTGGCCCAGATCTACCCTAGCATCCCTAGCGTAAGAAAAGGAATTCTAAGCTTGTACTAGAATAAAAGGAAACATTTCTTGAGCACCTGTTACAAACCAGGCAGTGTGTAAATGCTTTGTATGCATTAGATTATTTAATGATTACGGCAACCTTAGTAGCGTTCCATTTTACAAGGGAGGAAAATGAGACCCAGACTGGGTAAATAACTTACAGAAGGGGGTGGCGGAGTGTGCTACATGACAGGATGGCTCCTGACTATGTATCAATGGGTCAGCAAATATATATTCATTACCCACCTGAAGTTTCATGAGATGAGCCCATGGCATCCAAGGACTCCATATTGAACACGCTCCTTTGTGGCTTCTAATGGAATTAAAATTAACTTCTATGGAAATGCTTAGAAACACCAAGATCTATTTTAACTTGGCTAAAAGTTGTTGTTAACATAAGGCAATCATCCAAAATAAATCTTAGATTTGTTTTCTATGTGCAGGATACTGTCTTGGGAACAGATTAATAAAGAGAAGCACATGACTTAGTTTCTGGTCTTAAGGAGCTGCCAGACTTCTCGGTGGGAAGTTGCTTGAAAGGCCATTCCTATCCCAAGGCAGGTGAGCTGGGAAATCTTTAAGGGGGAGAGTTCCCTGGCAGCCAGGGTGAGAAAAGAAACTCTCCAAGACTCAGGTCCTCATTTGCACAGTGAGATCAGAACTATGCCATTGCCGCATAGCCTTGTTGTGGGGCTCAAATGAGACTGTACTTTATAACAGTGCCAGGCAAATAGTAAGAATCTTTACATCATCAGTACTAACTGATATTCTGATGACCATTCAGTAGTGTAAGAGGTCTGCAGAGGCTTCTCCTGTCAGAGCAAAGGCTGAGAGGCACTAGATCATAGTGAGGGGAAGATAATTTGAAACAGCCCTTCATCACTTTAGAACCTTTATAATTAAAGAAGAAATACAGTGTAATGCTTAGGAGTAAAATACACTTGCTTGTATGACCCTAGAGGTTAGGGTCTTGATTCTTACAGTGGCGTCCAGAGTAGTCCTTTTGAGAAGTCAGATAAAGTCACTCAAGTGGTCAAAACTCTCTGACAGGTCATCATTTTACTCAGAACAGAAAGTCCTTATGACAGTTGCAAGGTCCTGTGATCCAGCCTCATTATTTCTTTGGCCTCCTTCCTTTCCCTGACCTGCTCATTCCACCCACACTTGGCTTCTGTGCTGTTGATCCTGCCTCAGGGCCTTTGCATTTGCTGTCCCCGCCGCCTGGAATATTTTTCTCCCAGATACCCACAAGTTTCTTTCCTTCACCTCCTCTAAGCATCTGGTCGATAACACCATTCCCAATGAAGTACACTCTGATCCCTCTGTTAAAAATTACAACAGAGGACCCACCACCACCCTGACTCTCCAGGTAACCTTCATTTAGATCTCATTCCATGCCCATAGTACTTCTCACCATCTAATATTCTAAGTTAACTTGTTATGATTATTGTTTTCTGATTTCCCCTCCATGAGGGCAAAGGGATCTTTATTTCATTTGTTGAAAGATTCTAAGTCCTAGAAAAATGACTGGCACAAAGCAGAAATTCAAATGTTTGTGGTGTGAACGAATGAATTCCTTAACCTCTGTAAGTCCCAAAGTCCTCTTCTTTAAAATAAGAGAATGAATAGTAATTTATGGGATTATCAGGAGAATCAGGTGAGACAATCGAAAGTATTCACACAGTTTTGTCACATGATAAACCTTCAAGAAATTATTATTAATCTCAGTCATACTAGTTTGGGTATAATCTCCACTTATAGAGTAGCTCTTCTCTTAGTCAAGGATTGCTTTAGTAGTCAACATTGATTGCTTACATGATCAATTACATGACAATCTATGAACAGGAGGCAAATTTCAGCCAGGCCACAGGGTTCTCAGGCTGGGAATCAGGGAATGAAGCTATTCCTTTTACTTCCTGGGTGCTGCAAGGTGCCTCTGGCCTCTGCTCTGGGCATGTGCCCATCCCTTTGCTTTTTTGGGAAGCTTCACCACTCCCTCTTCCCCAGGAATATGGGGTGCACATGGCTGTGTATGACCTGGTTGTCAACTTTTACCCTAGCTCTACATCACATCTCCCATTATTTGCCCACCCCATGAATCAATTCGGAATTCCAGGAGAGAGCCTATGGTTGATCTTGCCGAGCCAGTTGTCCATCACTGTCTCATTTGGGAAGAGCTGCTCATGTATAAGCTTCCCCTTACACTGGGCTGTTGGGGGATAAGAACCTGGACACATGGAAGGCAAGGACTGTTTAGAGTACTATGAAGTATAGTAGAGTAGAGTAGAGTAGAGTAGAGTAGAGTAGAGTAGAGTAGAGTATACTGCATAGTACTCAAGAACCCAGACTAGCTTTACGTGTTGGCTTTGCCACTGACCTCAGCTAGGTCACTCGACTATTTGTACTTCAATTCCCTCATTTGTAACATCGGATCATGATTCTAATAACCATAACTTCATAGGCTAGTTGTAAAATTAAATGAGCTGATGTTTTATTGAGTGATTTAGAATATAGACAGATGTATATAAGTACATGATTTTTAGAAGCCCTGTCTAGGATGCCAGTGAATATTTCCAAAGCATCTGAGCCCATCCAGCAGGAAGTCGGCATATATAAGCATATATATACATAAAATCATGCCTTCTCTTCCTCTGTGCTGTCTTCATGTCGGTTCTAATGAGTTTACACCAGAGTATGTGCCTGGAGATTCCAGGGAGCAAGGTCCCTGATCCCTGCTGCTCTGAGAGATTAGTATGTCTCCCGATACCTTCCAATCTTCCAGGAAAGATCAGGCCTCTGAGCTGAACTGTGTGTGTTTCTTGGGAACCGCATGCTGGAGTATCTCTACCATCAATATCCCTCACAGATTAAATACTTCTTTTCCTTTTCTTCAGTCAGCTCAGACCCATTATCTTTGAATCACTGCTCTATATCCTAGACCTGTGCCTCTCTTCCTGGCCTAAACTTAATCTCTGCCCCTGAAAGCCATTAATTGCCCCAGCAATGCAAAAGCTCTGCCAGTTGTTCCTGGAATGGTGGTTTCCCCAGCCCCTGAACACCACTATCCAAGAATTCTAATCCTGGAAGGAATCAGGGGAAGTCAGAGACCATGCATCTGTCTATCCGTCCATCCATGTTTGCTTTTTAGCAGATGGCAGCCAGCCCCTGAGGGTCTTTCTGCTGGCAGAGTTGTGTCTGTGACATATGCACCAACTCCTGAAGTAGGTTTCATGGCAGCCTCCATATTCAACACGTGGGTGTGGCATCCTTCATTGCTTAGCCAAGACGGGTCACGCCTGGCTACTCTAGTGGCTGGGAAGGGATTCAGACCCCTGCTGCTGAGTCCCAGGCTGCAATTAATCAGAGCCAAGGGCCAATTCAGGGTCTGGATGTTAAACAAGGCCGTTAAGCAAAGGGAGCAATTAGGAGCCAGGATCAGGGTACCTGGGCAGGGCTGGAGATATGGAGGTCAGGACCTGGGGGAAGCACAGGCTAGAAATGGAATTCAAGGTCAAGAGTGTAAGAGAATGGAGTCTGGATGTCAATCAAAGTAAAGAGCATAAAGAAGCATAGTGAACAAGGGTAGTGGTGACAGTTGTCTTGTTCATGAGCTAGAAAAGCAGAGAACCAGAAAGGCAGAGCCCCAGTACAAGAGAGGGACTGATACCCAGTTGCCTGGTGGTGCAGCCTTTCCTGGGAGTCCTCATTTTCATTTTTGTGGATCCTCTTAACTCTCTCCATCAGGTCTTGGCCCTCTGGGTCTGCCTTAACCCCTCCACCACGGAGGCTGCGTGCAGAAGGATGGTCCATGGTGATGAGCACAGGCTTGGAACCCAGACAGCCTGAGTGCGAATCCTGCCTCTGCTCTGTACTAACTGATCAACTTTGGTGGGTCACTAAACCTCTCTGTGCCTCAGTCTCCTCATCTGTTCAGTGGACATAGGAACAGCACCTCATTGTAGGGCTGTTAAAGGAGATTGCATTTTAGTCAATATATGTAAAACACTTAGAACGGAGCCTTGCCCATTAATATGCATCATATACATGTTTGCTTATTATTATAAAATAAATGCTTTGGTCCTTGGAGAAAGGGTCATGCACAGGCCATCAGAGCTTGGAAGTTTTCCAAATCTTTTGGAAGCCAAGCTGTGCCAAGATTGAGGGGAAAAAAAGGTTTCAAATTTGGGATATTGTTATTATTGTACATACAGGGGGGAAAAATGTTCATTTTTCCAAGATTTTGCCTGATTGCCCCAGAAAGAAAACATTTTCATTGTGTGGTCATGATTGGGAACACATGTGAACCACACCCCGTGTAGCTCAGCCCCTTTCTGTCCTTAGTCTGTCTCCCTCACTCCCTCTCTCTGTTACTAATTAGAAAGAAACCAAGTAGAATTTGGTGTTTCCTTCGCAGTCTTGGTAGGGGAGCCTGTAGAGGATTAATTACCTCAAGCAGTTCTGGCTTCCCTAAGGAACAATCAGTGATGGGGCTTGGGGTCCAGTGGCTTAGGGAGGCATGACAAATTTAAATCTCCACCCGAAGGGAACAGAAATTAATTTTAATAGGAGGCAGTGTGGTCTGAAGTTTAGTGGAGGAGGATAAGCAATCAAAAGTTATGTTTTCTGTCTTAGCTCAACCACTAACTTCTTGGGAGAGTTGGCTCTGTTGTAGAATTTAGCTTGTGGGGAAAATAAATCTACCTTTCAGCTAAGAAGTGCTGATGGTGGGCAATGACAGCAGTAACATTTAATGAGTTATTACTGGTAAGTACCAGGTGTGGTACTTACTGTTTTTGTATGTTTTATATATTTTATATATAAAATACATATATACTACATTTACATATGCACATATAATACACATATAATATATGCATGCAAAACATTTATATGATATATACATACATAATATATACATATATAATAATATATGCACATATATATTTAGCCTTCATGGATAGGGCTGTGATTAACCCCATAGTATAGGTGAGGAAACAGGATCAGTAAATGATGGCCTATGGTTTTCCCAGGGACCCAAATCTGGCATGTGAGAGCACCCATGTCATATTCAGTTTTGGCATAACCTCAAGTCCAAGATCATAACAACTTCATCATACTGTGTATTCATGCAGGGAGGTACACTTACACATCTTAGATTTAAAAAAAAGAAAATCAGGAGTTGTATTTGAAGGGTTAATAAGATGGTTCAGTTGGCTGAGCAATCCATCCCTCAAATACCCTCATTACTCTGTATTACTCTACTAATTTACTTTGGATACGATTTTTGGCTTTGAGGTTTTAATAAATGAAACTAATTTTTAGAAAGTTTCCAGAAAACAGCTAGTTCCCATCCATATAAACATAGCATTTCTCCTGAAGGGATAAGGGGCCCAGAGCTGGAGCAGATTTTGAGCAAGATCCTCGTTCTGAAATCAGGAGGGCAGTGGAAATAGAGGGGAGGGCAGTGGTGGGCACAGCCGTGCTTCAAGGGCCTTGCCAGAATTGAGGAAGAACCCGATGTCCCATGGCAAATTGGAGGTGGAAGTCAGAGGAGTCAGGCTGCTCATCGAGAAAGAGGAACCATATAAGCGTTGGTTTGGGTGTTGTCTACAAACAATTCCTTTGCTCCCGGAGTCACTTCTGATTGGCCTGGTTTTATGTGCAAGTGCCTTGCACAGCCCTGGCCACGAGCTGCTTCCGGTAGAACATTGCAGCTATGTGTCTTTGTGGTATTACCATGGCCCGGGGTCTGTAGTCAATGGCTGGTGGCCAGATGCAGTCTTCCTAATCCCTTCTGTAAGGACAACTCCCAGTTCCTTCTCATTCCAGAACCTTACAATATGAATATTGTACAGCGCCTCCATTTTCCTCAACTTGCCCACTCATGCACTCAGAAGAACTCAAGCAGAACATTATTAAGGGATAAGGAATTCCCTGGGGACATGAGGGAAACGAGGTAATTTCTTTACTGGTGGATATTGCGTGCCCCCATTAAACAGCAGCAAGAACCCCAGAGAAGAACGTATACTTGACAGTCTAAAACACAGCTCAAAACGGGGAAGGAAGTCTTGTTTCAATCATCTGCCCCTTGTTCTGTAATAAAAATGTATTTTTTTTTCCAGAGAACAATTTAGTGTGGCCAATAAAAGCCCAGCTAATTTCTAAATCAGCATGGAGCCAAGTCAGCCACCCAGGAGCTCTCTCCTAGGGCAATATTTCTGAGGCGCACACAATCTATACTAAAGCGATCAGCTTCCCTCCCTCCTGCCAAGGGGATACGTTAGTGAAGCCCAAAATATGACAAGAGGAAATTTATGTGCAACTTTTACACATAATATCTCATTATGACTCTTCCCAATCTTTCAATTTTAAAAATAAACAGGCTTTGTAATGATTTTACCAGGAGAACATCTAAACTAAGATTAAAAAGGAAAAAGGGAAGAGTTCAGTTGCTGCGATTTCTTTCTTTCCCTGTGGTCTTCGTGAAATTCACTCCTTCTCTCTTCCCTCCTCTCTCCTTCATCCCCTCCTTCCCTCCTCCTTCCTTTTCTCCCATCCCCCACTTCTCCTCCTTGCTCTTTCCCCTCATCTAAGAAGAAGTAGAAATTTGGGGATCTGTCATCTCATCTAAGGGAACAAGATCTCTGTTAGAAGCAAAAACTACTCTCTTTGGTACATGATAAAAGTTCCCACTTAGAATTCAGTGTCATTTGTCCAAGGGTCTTTATTTATATCCTATCCCCGAATTGTCCAGTGTCTGTTTCCTCCTCTCTCCTGCTCTCCTGTCTTAAAACATGGTTGCAGACAGAGACACACCCACAGTTACATACCCCTGTGTTCCCTGCTCTGCTCATGTTGGGCCCAGAACTCCTGGCTTGCTGTCCCCTTGCTTTGTGGAGCAGCCAACAGAGCAAGAAACAATGGATTGTGGTCACTGGGTGGGGCCCAGCTCTTTAGAAAGACCCACCATTCTTCCTCTGGTATTGGCCTGAAGCTTGATGACTTTGCCCATTTTTATTTGGTGGAGACATCCAGCTCCTGGGCTCTCCCCTCCTTGCACATGTATTATCTCTCCCTTCTCCCTGAGCACTCATGTCCTGGGGCCTGTATCCTGGGACATAACCCTCCCTGGGAGCATCTCCCAAAAGTAGCGCTCTGGGGCTGATTGTTTATATTCATTAACTTATTTGTTCGGGCATGGTCTAAAGAGAGGAGACTCTGTTGGGGCTTGGAATCCACAGGTGAATTAAACAGCATAGCTGTCCTTTAAGAACTCCCTTTAGCTGGGGACACACAGCCATAAATAATTAAAGCCATTCCATCATGAAAGTGTCAGAATGGAGGGTGGCCTGGGATGGGGCAGGTGTGACCAGCTATGGTTGGGAGTGTCAGGCCAGCCTTGATTCGGAAACCGTTTGCCTTCAGGTCAAACCCGGGGATAGGACTTTCTGAGGAACAGTGAAGAAAGAAGGGTTAATGAAACTTTCTCAGCATCATGTTTCCTTAGCATCTGTGGCTTTAAATTCTCAATCTGAACTGGACTTCTGTGAGATGGGATTCTACTTCAAGCTGGCAAAGCATGGTTTCCTGTGTGCATAAGAAGGAAGGGCTATTTGTAAGGGCACCCCAGGCATCAAACAGATCCAGTCAAATTAGAGGCAGAGATAAGGAGACAAGAGGTGCTGGTGGTTTGATCCTTGGCTGAGAGGCCTAAAGGTCTTGCTTGAGGCCATGAGAAGAGTCAGAATTACCACAGTGAGCTGGACAATGGATGTTATCTGGGCTGGAGGCTCTAAAGCCCTACCGAGTATGGCCCATCTGCCCCACCTCCCATTCATCATGTTCCTTGCTGCCAATAAACATATTGGCCACAGTTAATTGAACATACATCACATATGGAGTATCATCAAGATGGTACTTGTATCCATGACCTCATTTAACCTCCTTGGAAGGAGACCCTCTCATCTCTGTGATATGGATGAGGAAACCGGTTCATAGATATTCAACAACTTGGCCATGGCCCCAGAGTCATCAGTGTCAGGGTGAGGATTCAGCCCTTGGGTTACTGAAAGTCAGGCTGTACTTCTTGGGGCTGCTTGCCATTCTCTCTTGCATCCAACTTGTTTACTTCTGGTTGCATCCTTTGATTACCCTTGTCTTCTCCCTGTCTCCACTCTCAGCCTGAGTTTTCCACCCCACCCCCTTTGCCGTCCCGATCTTCCAAAAATATCCCTCTGCACAACCTTGCCCTTTTGTGAAGTCTCTTCTCGAACATTCATTGAGTAACTACCACTTGCTAGACTCTGGGGTAGGTGTTTTCACATGTGGCTTGGCTTTAGTCCTCATGCTAAACTTGAGAGGTAGACCAGAAGGCAGGCCCCCACTACCCATTAAACAAAACTGGAGGCTGAATTCATAGAGTCCAACTGACATGCAGAACATCACATCCATGTAAGTGATGAGACCAAGCCTTGCATACAGCTCTGCCTCCCTACCCCAGACAAAATTCACTGCCGCTTCTTCTGTGATCCCCTCATGGCTTTGCTTTGTTTCAATGATCACCATAGTGTGTGGCATTCATAGACAACATATTTTTGAACAGTGAATGAATAAATGAATTAGTTTATATTAGGGAGGAGTTATAGATTAATAGAAAAGCACATGGATTCTGAAATCAGACTGCCAGGGCTCAAACACAGACTCTGCCACTTGCTAGTCATGGGATCTTGGACAGGTGGGCTTCCCCTCTGTGTCATTGGCTGGGATGGAGCCACCTGCCTACCTATGACCAATCACTAGCAAATTTATGAAACTGGTCCAAATTGCCTCTGTTTTAAGTATCTGCTGTATTCTCTATCACAGAAACACACAATATGGCTTTATCATATTGTTATTAGTAGTAGAATCATCATCATCATCATCATCATCATCATCATCTCTATTTTGTGCTGTCCTGCATTTTCCCCAGAACAGGAAAATGGGAACAGCATGGAAGGGGGGAAGAAAGGAAAGAAAGAAGATAGTGTAAAATTAACATTTGTGAAGTTAAGTTTTGCGTTCCATATTTGTACATAGATGCCCATTTTCTAAACCTCCCAACCAACCACCTTTCAAGTGGAGAAATCATGTACATGCAGAAATAGAATCACAGAGGATGTGTGTAATCTGTCCAAGATCACAGAGCTATTGAGTATCTGCCTAAGATGAGGATGTCTTCCAGTTCCAAATCCAGTGCTTTCGTAGTCACAGAATTAAGAATTCTTGCTCTCTTAAATTCGGTATTAGGGCTGGCGGTCAGAATTCATGGTCTGGGTGAGACTTGGTTGACAGTAAATTTTGGCTCCTGACTAGGTCCTATGTGCCAGAAGGCAAACAGATTTCAGGACGCATCACCTGGAAGTGCTCTCTTGAATTTTGACTTCTTTGTATCTCTACTCCACTGAGCCAAATGGCAAACTCAAGAAGTCTTTCTCTTTAAAAAAGACTTGATATGGAAAACCCCAGAGAGAAGGAGTTAACTGTCTCCATTCTTTCTTTTCCCCTCGAAGTGTAAACAGTTAGGCTTTTTTTTTCCCCCTCTCTTTAAGTGATAAATTTGAGTCTACAACATGAAGTGGAACACATTATGTAGAAAGTGCTTATTTTCTTCTGATGTTTGATAGGAATTAGGATTGGTAAAACCCAAACTCTGTTTCCCCTTTCACGCAGCCTGTCATTTTTGTCAAACAAGAAGCTGATTAAATTTCAATCAAAAGAACAAAAGGCTCCAGAAAGATTCTTCTTGGAAAAGCGGTAGCTTAGGCAATTACCCCATGGAAAATAAATTTAGTGTTGAGCTTGTGACTTAACTCCAGAGCTGGTGTACACTTTCTATGTTGGAAACATGCTGACCAGCCGCATTTCGTCCAACCTCTGACACATGAGAGAACCTTATTAACAAATTGCACCGAAATCTCTGGATATTCAGCAAGCATGTTGGAGAGATTCCTGTTTAGTGAATATAATTCAGGTCAGTTGTTGTAAATGGAAGAAGGAGGTGATTCTGTCAAGAGGAAACAGGATGAGTGGAAAGGAGAAAACACTAGGGGTTGATTGTAAAAATGGCTGCACGTGATTTCTCTTCCTCTACCCATGGCCTTGGTGGTGCCTTCCCACACTGTCTCTGGACTGCTTTCATGACTTGATTTGGCCAGTGTGACCCAAGCAATGCTTGGAAAGTGAGTGCACATTAGGTTCTCTCTGGCCACACTTAGAACCTTGTGACCAAGGCCATGTAAATGAGCCTGAGCTAGCCTATTGGGCCATGAGAGACATGTGGTCAAATCAACTCCACAGCCACAGCTGATTTTGTTCCAACCACTAGATGTGTCAGTGAGGCCATCCTAGACCACCCAGCCTCTGCCAAGGCAACCCTGACCAGAAGAGCCCTCCCCCACCCCCGCCAGAGAGTCATGAATCTCATGAATCTCAGGAAATCATGAGAAATGATGAATGTTTACAGTTATAGAGGTTTTGGGGTGGTCTGCTATGCAGCAAAAGCTAAGCAATCCAATGATCTTCTCTTTCCTTTCCAGATTCCAGTCTTAGTCTGTTTACTATGACAGGGTATAGTTCTGATCAGAATTCAGAATGCCCAGTTTTTGAGATCTACCATCAAAGACTTTTAGGCATAGAGCCTATACTTAGTAAATTCAAAAAGTTGACCCCCTTATTTACATGGCTTGAAGAATTTCTCCTTTCAGAACTGGTACATTTTGTTTCTGTCTTACCATTTGACTATAACCCATCCAATTTTCTATTTATATAGTTCAGCCTTGATGCCCCCAGGCAGGAGATTCTGTTTGCTAAGTGGAGCAGACTGATGAGACATCAGGTACCCAAGCTGCCTCTGTCTTGAATTGTCTCACCCCTGCCTCACCAATACTTTCTTTTCCTCACCTCCAGGAGACACCCCCTTATGTTATATTGAACTACATTGGAAGGGGTGAAGATTCAAGAATGGGTGAATTCCCAGGGAATCTGAGTTCTGGCTTTCTTTGATGAGCTACCTTTCCCTGGTATAGACCGGTATTAATAACCAGTCAAATCCAGGATGTCTCCCCATTCTGTCTTCATTTCATGAGATCTAGTAGTCATCACAATCAAATGTGTTCTCTTTAGCTCAAACCCACACAGCTTTGAGAGTTTGCTAGGTACCAGAAACCTCCTGCATTTTCTGCAAAATGAGGAGACACTCCAAGCCCCAAGGCCAGACCAGATGAGCCCATTTTCATACAGATACAGGGAGAGAAGCCATCACATGGGTTTTCCTACTGGCAGCCAGCCCTGCCCATCTCTGGTGTCACCACAGCCTGCCTCCCCAAACTCAGCCAGGAAAACATGCCTGTTCACAATTCTACTTCATTTCTGGCTTTATTCATTTTTTAAAAGGAAGTCAAATAAATTTAACCTGGGATTTCTCATGGGATGTTTCTTGTTCCTGTTGTTTAAAGCACAGAGTATGCCAATAACAACATGGGAAGGACACCAGCGGTATAATAGAATGAATGATACCTTCTTATTAGTCTAATGGCAAGGGGAAATGATGCTGTGGAAGCATCTAAGACCTCTGAGGCTTCATTTCTAGGTCAGAAAGTGAAAACTCCAGCTATGTATCTTAAGAATCCAGCTTTGTTATGAGCATGACATCACGTTGTTTGTTGTCCATACCACTGCTGTTTTGGAGATGCTTGGAGAAATGGCGTTTGGTACCCAACCCAGACAGCATCTTCAATATGACCAATTTGGGAAAGCCCAATTCTGCCATAGTTCTTTCAATTCTTTTATCAGATAATTTCTCAAAAGTACATTATAGCTGAGTCCTGAAGCAAGGACAGCTTAGTGGACCAAACCATCAGGGATGGAGCTGAGAGTCAGAGGTGCTTTGTCTCTTATGGAGGAAACTCTTAGCCATCTTCTTTTTAGTTTTTGCTTTAGATGTAATTTTGTGGTATCAATAACTGTAATGGGTGAGGATAGAGTTGTGACGGAGCAGTGTTGGTATGTTATTTAAGTTAAGTTGGTATAAACTCAAATTAGAGTATTAGAACTATAGGATGTTTAGTGTAATCCCCATGGTAACCACAAAGGAAATAGTTACAGAATATACAAAGGGAAATTAGAATGGAATTAAGACATTTCACTACAAAAAAAAAAAAATTCAAAAAAGACAGTAATATCAGTAATGAGGGACAGAATGTTATAGAGTATATCAAAAACAAATAAAACTATAGAAGTCCTTTCTTATCAGTAATTAATTTAAATGTAGATTGTTTAAACTCTCCAATCAAAAGACAAAGCTCAACAGAATGAAAAAGATGGTCCAACTGTATGCTATCTATAAGAGACTCACTTTAGATCCAAAGAGACAAATGGTTGAAAGTGAAAGGTTGGAAAAGACATTCCATACACATAGCAACCAAGAGAGAGTAGGGGTGGTTGTACCAATAATGGACAAATAAACTTTATTTTTTTTTAAAGATTTTATTTATTTATTTGACAGAGAGAGAGTTAGCGAGAGCGGGGGAGTGGGAGAGGGAGAAGCAGGCTTCCCGCCGAACAGGGAGCCCGATGCGGGGCTCGATCCCAGGACCCCGGGGATCATGACCTGAGCCAAAGGCAGACGCTTAACGACTGAGCCACCCAGGCACTGGACAAATAGACTTTAAATCAAAAAAGTTAGACAAAGAAGGACATACTATATTAAGAGAAGTTTCAACGTAGCTAGAAAATATATCAGTTATAAACAATAACCGACCATCAAAAAATAGGCAGAAATTGAATGAATGGAAGAGAGAAATAGTTCTACAATAATAGCTGGAGACTCCAATACCCCACTCTTAATAATGGATAAAACAACCAGACAGAAGAAGAGTAAGTAAATAGAGGACCTGAGCAACACAATAAACCAACCAGATACCCAACAGCAACACAATGCATGTTGTTCTCAATTGTACTTCCTGGGACATTATCCATGATCGATGATATGTTAAGTCATAAATTAAGTTTTAGTAGATTTTAAAAGATATCATACAAAGTATCTTCTGTGACTGCTGTGGGATGAAGTTAGAAACCAATAACAGAAATAAAACTGGAAAATTTGTAAATTTGAGGAAATTAACACTCTTTTACAGCCAGTGGATCAAAGAAGAAATCACAAGAGAGATTAGAAAATACTTAGAGACCAACAACCAGAAAACATACCAGGACTCTTATGTTGCACCACGTACAAAAATGAATTCAAAGTGATTCAAAGACCTAAATGAAAGAGCTAAAGCCATAAACCTCTTAGGAGAAAACACAGGGAAAAATCTTCACACCATTGGATTTGACAATGATTTCTTGGATATGACACCAAAGGCACAGGCAACAAAAGAAAAAATAGACAAACTGGATTTCATGAAAATGAAAAACTTGTGTGTGTCAAAGGACACTATGAACAAAGTGAAAAGGCAGCCTACATAATAGACAATATTTGTGAATCTTATATCTGGTAAGGGGTTAGTATCTAGAATACATAGAGAACTCCTAAAATTCAACAACAAAAATACAAACAAACCAATTAAATGACAAAAGGATTTGAATAGAAATTTCTCCAAAAAGGACATACAAATGTCATCTAAGCACATGAGAAGATACTTAGCATCACTAATCATTAGGGAAATGCAAATCCAAACTACAGTGAGATACCACCTCACACCCATTAGGATGGCTACCATCCAAACAAAACAAGAATACAAGTGTTGGTGAGGATGTGAAGAAATTGGAATCATGTACATTTGGCAGGAATGCAAGATGGTGCAGCCACTGTGGAAAACAGTATGGTATTTCCTCCAAAAATTAAAGATAGAATTACCATATGAGCCAGTAATTCCACTTCCAGGTATGTTGTCCAAAGAATTGAAAGCAGGGTTTCAGAGTTATTTGTATATCTGTGTTGATGGCAGCATTATTCATGATAGCTAAAACGTGAGAGCAACCCAAGTGTCCATTTACAGAAAAATGGACAAACAAAATGTAGCATATACATAAAATGGACCATTAGCCTTAAAAAAGGAAGGAAATTTTGACATTTGCAGCAACCTGGATGAACTTCAAGTATGTTATGCTGAGTGAAATAAGTCCATCACAAAAAGACCAATACTGTGTGATTCCACTTACGTGAGGCTCCTAGAGTAGTCAGATTCATACCTAAAATGGAATGTTGGTTGTCAGAGGCTGGGGAGAGGGGAGAATGGGAAGTTACTGTCTATTGGGTATAACATTTCCATTTTATGAGATGATAACAGTTCTGGAGATGGTTGTTGGTGATGGTTGCACAATATGAGTGTACTTAATACCACTGAACTGTGTACTTAAACATGGTTAAGATGGTAAATACTATGTTAAATGTATTGTACCACAATTGAAAAAAAAAAAAATTTTTTTTTAATGTCAGAGCACATCATCCTGGTCCCAGAGATGAGATCATAATAGTGAATGAAAGAGTCAGATTGAGCTAAGGGGTCTGCGGTTGAAGACCCCTGAGTACATAGCAACTGCCTTGGAGGAACACCTGACGCATTTGCTCTACTTCCTTTGGGAACACTAGGGAAGAGGACAGTTTAGTGGGTACAACTGTTCCCCTTGGATGGACTCGGGGACCCGAGGCAACCAGACTTTGAGTTGAGGACCTTCAGTTTAAAGAGGTTTAGAAGCAGGAAACTTACCCAGTTGGGGCCAGGACTCTATTCCTCAATGTGCAGCCCCTGCCCATGTTTTCCAATGCTGTCAGAGAGCTGTGTGTTGTTTCAGGCAGGGGCAAAATATCCAGAGATGCATTAGCCTTGAGAGTTGGATATCCCAAGACTCTGTGAGTGCTTAAATAAGCAAAAATGACTCTGAATGTCCTCATCGCCGAGGTGTATGGAAGGGCTAGGGTGGAGCTAGCTGAACCAACTCAGCAGGGAATTGTTTTATGAAAATTCAGACTCCTACTGAGATTGCTTGTATTTCAGAATGAATTCAAACAGCTGCAGAGACATCATTCATGGGTGTGAATTGAAATGATACAATTTGCCATCTTTTCCCTTGGGGAGGACCCTGGCTTCTCCCAAGGGCTCTTTAGAATTAGATTTCTTGAACTACCATGAAAAGTTCCTGCCTTGGACTCAGTCTTTTTTCTTTCTTTCTTTCTTTCTTTTTTTTTTTCTTTCTGTAGCAAATACATTCTCCTCTATAGCAGTGGGTTTTTTTTTGTTTTTTGTTTTTTTTCCTGTCTGTTGACTCCTGGTGTAGGATGAGGGTGTTCTGGAGTCTGGGGGTGGCTGCGAGTCCCCAGATGTGGACCAGAAGGGAAGTAGAAGTGGGTGGAACTTGTTTACTTCCTGCAGGCTCCACTGCTGGATGCGTCCCAGCTATGGATTTGGAGCGACTGCTAGAATTTCACTCCAGCTGCCAGTGGATGAGGCAAAGAGTGTTCCCATTCTACCCGCACCCTGCCATCTCCAGGCTCTGGGAAACAAACAAACAAACAGGACAAGGAGGATATAGAGCCATCAATGAAGGAAATTGCATATTATAATTTCAGTAATGAATGCTTCAAAGTGGAGAGTAAGGTTAGTATTATTTTGTGGAAGAAAAAGTAAAATAATCAATAAATTCACTCAATAATAATTATTTTTAGTAGACCTCCCCAGGTATGAAGCATATTCTATGTGCTTGTCACTGTGCAAAGAGCCTTGCACACATTTACTCATGGAACCCTCACCACACCAGCTTGAGAGAGAGACTGGGACACTCAGTGTGGATAAGGAGAGTGAGACGCAGAGATGTCATGTGGTTTGCCCAATTTTAGCTGGTAAGGTTTGAATTCAGGCAATCTGATTCTAGAAACCCATTCTGAAAAACTGGCATCTGGTCACCTGCTCAGTCTGACTTTGGCTTTGGAGAAATTCTAATTTTAAAGTTGCCAAGGTACACTTGCTATTCATGTTAGATACAGAGGCTTGGGTTTGTTTTTTGCTTTTTTGCTTTTTTTCAGCTGAGTTGTCAAAGGACAATTGTACAAAATGAAAATATGTCTGCTTTGATTTTTTTAATGTTACAACGAAACATCTAGAAATGATCCCTGGACAGGGCAGAGGCAGAGACCGCATTAAGTTCTGGAGGCCTCAGAAAGGCAAATCAGAGTTTGGAAACGAGATGGTGCTGATTTGTCTGCTGTAGCTGCAGGCCAGGCCCGACCACAGCTTCGGGTGGCCAGGCAGGGGTAGTGAAGTGGAAGTCTTTATGACCTTCTCTAAGGTAACTGTGGCCTGGACAGGCTGGGAAGATGAGTGAGCATTAGTCTCACAAGGATAAAAGAAACACAGATGCCTTCAGTTACCATCTAAGAGGGAATTAGGAACTGTATAGATCAAGGATAGCTGTAAGAATTATAAAGTATGTAACATCTTGTATTTGTCCCCACCATTAAATTTTTTTTTCTCCCCACCCTGCTGAAGGCTATGTCTGATTCCATATTCCATCCTCCTCCTTCCTATTAACTTAATCATATAATATACATCAGTTAGAGACAGGCATCAGTGGGGTTGTCTGGCACATATTTCAGGGTAGCACAGAGTAGGGAAAACTTGTATGATAAGGTTGATGTGGATGTTCTGTTAGAAAATAATGGTGATTCGGTGAAAGATGCCATTCATTCATGAATTCATCTCTTCATCCATTCATCCATCCCCCACTGAGCATTCATTAAACATTTATTATGTGTAGGCTATGGGGAGATACCAGGGGTAACATAGATTCCTGATCTCTTAGAGCATACACTACAGGAGGGGAGGCAGAATTATTGTCAGATATGTAATAGACAATACAAGCATCCCATTGGCACACGTGCTATACAGAGAAATTAAGCTGGGTCACATGATCGAGAGTGAGATTAGGTTATGTGGTCAGGAAAGACCTCTCAGAGGAGGAAATATTGAAGCAAAGATCTGCATGATGAGAAGAACCAGTAATGTGAAGAGCAGACTAAAAACACTATAAGCCAGAGAGCTACCTGCACAAAGACTCTGAGACAGACCCTGCCAACCACGTTTGCAGCATTGAAAGAAAATTGATGGTCTGCTGCATAATGGGCAAAGATGGAGTGTTTAGATGTGAGGTCAGAGAGGTAGAAAGGAACAGAAATTGTTGGGTGTTAAAAGCTCAACTAAGGAATCTGACCTTTGTTTTAAACTTGATTGGAGACCATTGGTTAAGGGAAGCCTGGGAGTGGTGAGATCTGATTAGTGTTTCAGAAAGATCAGTCTGTCTGGTATGTGGATGTAGAATTGTACGAGGGACAGGAGTGGGCAGCAGGAGGGCTATTGCTACAGGCATGAGAGGGTCTGTGGAAGTTAGAGATGTATAGAGTGGGTGAATTATGGAGAAGTAGAGGACAAGATGGCGTCTAGTGGTAGAAATCATGAGTTCTTTCATCCTCTCGTTCTTTCCAAAGAAATGTATTGAGCACTGACTTTACTATGTACCTGCTATGCAAAAATCAGTAAGTTAATTTAACATTGTGTCAACTGTATCAAATAAAAAGAAATTTTTTAATTAAAAAAATCAGTATGTTAAAATCCCTGACCCCAAGGAACCCAAAGTCCTAGTGGAGAAGCCTGGGTGACAAACAAATCATTAAAATACATTTTGATAAATACTGTAATCAAGGGGTATATGTGGAGGCTATGAGAGTCCAAAGGAAAGACTGATTAGCTATTTTAAAATTAAATATGTCAGTCTTTTGACAGACATTATTTTCACTGAATTCTATCCATTTGTCCATTGGGTTGGGTTAATGTGTAAAAGCTCAATAAAATTTATGTCAGTCAAATGTTTGCATTCATGTTCTTGACATAAAATTGTTTGATAACTCTAGATAACTCACTTCTGCTTCCTTCACATCTGTGATATAGCTTAAGTCATTACCACCTCCAACCTTGCACCTTGGGGTAGACTGTAGTAGTTGTCACACTCTGGTTTCACCAGCTCAGTGACCTCTGGTTAAAGCAGGGAACTCTGGAAGCCAGCTGGGTGGAGGGGTTGCTCATGCCCTCTCTGTGGACCACGGGTGAGAGAGATTGCACTACTTCCAAAATGTCTTCTTTCTTTACTTTTTTAAAAAAAACTGAAGTCTAATATTACATACAGTAAAAATCGCTTTTTCTGGTTATACAGTTCTAGGAGTTTTGAAAAATAAGTAACACCTAACTACTACCAAAACCAAGATATAGAACATTAACAACCCCCCAACCCAAGTCCTCCATCTACCTCCAACTTCAGAGTCTGATCTGTTTTCTGTTCCTATAATTTTTGTCTTTCCCAGCATATCATCTGTCTTGTTCTGTTCAGGCTGTTATAGCAAAACACCACAGACTATGTGGCTTATATAAAATACATTTATTTCTCAAAGTTCTGGGAGCTGGGGAGTCCAAGATGAAGGTGCTGGCCGATTCAGTGTTGGTGAATGCCTGCTTCCTGGTTCACAGATGGCCATCTCTCACTGCATCTTCACATGGAGGAAGGGGCAAGGGGGCTCTCTGAGGTCTCTTATAGAGGGGCGCTAATCCCATTCATGAGGGTTCCATCTTTATGGACTAATCACCCCCCAAAGGCCCTGCCTCCAAATACCATGATGTTGAGGATTAGGTTTCAGTATTTGCATTTGGAGGACATATTGAGTCCATAACATTATCTACACAAAACCATATAGTATGAATCTGTTTGTATTAGCAGTTGGTTTCTTTTTTAATACTGAATAGTATGTCAATGTATGGATATACCAGTTTATCAGTTCTTCAGTTCAAAGACATTTGGGTTGTTTCCAGTTTTTGATGATTATGAATAAAACCACTGTAATGTTCACAATAGCTTTTTGGGTTTTTTTTGATAAATGTAAAGTTTCATTTCTCTTGGGTAAATACCTAGGAGAAAAATTGCTGTAAGTATATATGTTCAACTTCATAAGAAACTGTCACACTATTTTCTAAAATGGCTGTATTATTTTGCATTTCCACTAGCAATTAACGAGAGTTCCAGTTAATTTGTAAAATGGCCAGCATGAGATAATGTCAGTTTTATTATTTTTTTCATTGTAGCTATTCTAGTGGGTATCTCATTTTGGCTTTAATTTGCATTTTCTTAATAAATTAATGTTGAGCATCTTTGCTTGTGCTCCTCCCATATATGATGCATTATATTATGTAAGTCTTGTTATTCAAATAAACCAATATGTGTTTAGTCTTCTCATTGCAGTGCTAGAGATGCACAAATAATTAAGTCTCAGTGCCTCCCCTCAGGAACTTTCTGCCATGTAATTCAGATAAATATATCATACACCCAATGTAATGGGAGTGGTTCTGTGGGAGTTCTGAGTAAGGTAAGATTATAACCTTTTAGGACAACAGGAAAAGTCTTCAGAAAGCACACAGACTTTGAGAGGGCTTCAGAATTTCATTTTGAAAGGCACACTGGGACTGGGCCATTGGAGAGTGTGTCCCCCAGAGAGGTAGGAATCCCATAAATGATGGAGACAGTAACTGCCTGTACTGGAAGCAAAGGGGCATGTTCAGTACAGAGATGGGGAAAAGGAAGTTGCACAGAGCATATCACAGGGGTCTGAGTTAATCAGGGAGATGGCCTCACAGAGGAGAGACATTGGAGCAAATATAGCCTCAGAGGTCAGAGCAAAGAACATTGAGAGGACTTGATCTAACGGATGGTCGTCACCATGTTCTCTGAGAATGTGAGGAGGGATGAGGTGGGGCTCAGACGTGGGTGAAGCGAGAAGTATGTGGAGGCTCAGAGCCTATCCTGGCTACACCCCCCCTCAGCCTGGTTCTCCTGCCCTGACTGCCAAAGCTCAGAATACCCTGATGGCCCACCCCTCAGGGGAGGGATGAAACAGTTTCATCCACAGCTAAGATCCTTCCTTGCTCCGCTCCCCTGGTTCTGCCTCCATCCCCAGCCTCCAGTCTGGGTGGCAGCCAACTGTGCAATTTGCATCTTCCTCCCACACACCATAGACATCACCATATTCGTCTTCAGCGGGCTGCTAGGTCAGAGGCCCCCTAAAAATGGAAAGTTGATGAGACACCTCCCAACACCTTCTTCCACTGGAGCAATCACCATTATGTTGGGGCCAGGGCAGGACCCATGTAGAAACCTACCACTGATCCCAGTCTGTCATGGCAAAGTGGCACTATAGTTCACAGAATCTCACTTGCCATACTGCATACTGCAAAGATCAATGGGCAATGCGGCCGGACAAAGTCCGGGGACTGGTGGCTTGATCCCAGCAGTAGAGGATCTTCTCTCATCCAGAAAGGTGAGGCATGCATGCCGCAGCCATAAAAGGCATGAGCTGAGAGCTGGTGTCAATGAGACCACGAGTCTGCCCCAATCATTGCAGACACCCTGCAGTTGCTTCTGTGAACCAGGCTCTGTGACAGCAATGAAGAACAAGAAAGAACAAAAAGTGTGATTTGGTTTTGCAGCCAACTCAGAAATGTGAAGCTTTTGCATTTCCCTATGTATTGGCACCATGTAAGAGATACTAATATTACTAGCTGATATTTGTCACGTCTTACTATACGTCAGTCACTCCATTAAGCATTTTCTTTTCATCAAATTGTTCATTTACCCTCATAAAAGCTGTATGGGTAAGATTTATTTCTCCATTTTAGAGATGTGAAAACTGAGCTGTAAAGAAGTCAACAAACTAAAAAGAAAAAAAAAAGTCAACTAACTTATTCAGGGTCATCCTGAGAAATGGACACAATTAGGACATAAATCCAAAAGATCTGATGAAATAAAATGCATTCCTGCCCTCTACATGAAGTCACTTCCTTGTGATGTAGAACAGTCACCTCTAAGGAACTATACAGATTTTTTTCTCAGTTTGTAATAACAGTGAAATATCAAATGACCCATCATGTCTGGCTTGAGATTATTTTGAGTGATGGTTGCCATGTTCATTATACCCTGGCTAACTCTGACATAATAAGAAATATATATTTGGTCTCTGCCCCTGGTTCTTGACACATAGCTCTTAAAACCCTGGTAATTTCTGGAATGATGGGGGGACTGGGGGCATCTTTTGTTCTATTATTTGGTCTTTGACCCTAATTCCTGACAGAGCTTCCAAATCCCTTGCAATTTCCTGGATGGTAAGAGTGTCTCTTGTTCTGATGAGATGACTCGTGGTAGGCTTCTGGATGGGGGCTAGCCACCAGAAAAAACCAAGCATGTTTAGAAACTTGGAATTTTTGGCCCTACTTTCTCTCCTTTGGGGGAGGGGAGATTGAATTTATAATCAGTTATGCCTGTGTAATGAAAAACCCATAAAAATCCTATAATGAAATGACACACTGGACCAAATGGACTTCACAAATTTATTCAGAACATTCCATCCCAAAGCAACAGAATACATATTCTTCTCTAGTGCCCATGGAACATTCTCTAGAATAGATCACATCCTAGGTCACAAATCAGGCCTCAACCGGTACCAAAAGATTGGGATCATTCCCTGCATATTTTCGGACCACAATGCTTTGAAACTAGAACTCAATCACAAGAGGAAAGTTGGAAAGAACTCAAATACATGGAGGCTAAAGAGCATCCTACTAAAGAATGAATGGGTCAACCAGGAAATTAAAGAAGAATTAAAAAAATTCATGGAAACAAATGAAAATGAAAACACAACTGTTCAAAATCTTTGGGATGCAGCAAAGGCAGTCCTAAGAGGAAAGTATATAGCAATACAAGCCTTTCTCAAGAAACAAGAAAGGTCTCAAATACACAACCTAACCCTACACCTAAAGGAGCTGGAGAAAGAACAGCAAATAAAGCCTAAACCCATCAGGAGAAGAGAAATAATACAGATCAGAGCAGAAATCAATGAAATAGAAACCAAAAGAACAGTAGAACAGATCAACGAGACTAGAAGCTGGTTCTTTGAAAGAATTAATAAGATTGATAAACCCCTGGCCAGACTTATCAAAAAGAAAAGAGAAATGACCCAAAACAACAAAATCATGAATGAAAGAGGAAGAGATCACAACCAACACCAAAGAAATACAAACAATTCTAAGAACATATTATGAGCAACCATATGCCAGCAAATTAGATAATCTGGAAGAAATAGATGCATTCCTAGAGATGTATCAACTACCAAAACTGAACCAGGAAGAAATAGAAAACCTGAACAGACCTATAATCACTAAGGAAATTGAAGCAGTCATCAAAAATCTCCCAACAAACAAGAGCCCAGGGCCAGATGGCTTCCCAGGGGAAATCTACCAAACATTTAAAGGAGAATTAATACCTATTCTTCTGAAACTGTTCCAAAAAATAGAAATGGAAGGAAAACTTCCAAACTTGTTTTATTAGGCCACCATTACCTTGATCCCAAAACCAGAAAAAGACCCCATCAAAAAGGAGAATTACAAACCAATATCCTTGATGAACACGGATGCCAAAATTCTCACCAAAATACTAGCCAATAGGATCCAATAGTACATTAAAAGAATTATTCACCACGACCAAGTGGGATTTATCCCTGGGCTGCAAGGTAGGTTCAACATCTGCAAATCAATCAACGTGATACAATACATTAATAAAAGAAAGAACAAGAACCTTATGATCCTCTCAATAGATGTAGAAAAAGCATTTGACAAAGTACAGCATCCTTTCTTGATCTAAACTCTTCAGAGTATAGGGATAGAGGGTACATACCTCAATATCATAAAAACCATCTATGAAAAACCCACAGCAAATATCATTCTCAATGGGAAAAAACTGAGAGCTTTCCCCCTAAGATCAGGAACATGGCAGGGATGTCCACTATCACCACTGCTATTCAACATAGTACTAGAAGTCCTAGCCACAGCAATCAGACAACAAAAAGAAATAAAAGGCATCCGAATCAGCAAAGAAGAAGTCAAACTCTCACTGTTTGCAGATGATATGACATTTTATGTGGAAAACCCAAAAGACTCCACCCCAAAACTGCTAGAACTCATACAGGAATTCAGTAAAGTGGCAGGATATAAAATCAATGCGCAGAAATCAGTGGCAATCCTATACACCAAAAACAAGACAGAAGAAAGAGAAATTAAGGAGTCGATCCCATTTACAATTGCACCCAAAACCATAAGATACCTGGGAATAAATCTAATCAAAGAGGCAACGAATCTGTACTCAGAAAACTATAAAATACTCATGAAAGAAATTGAGGAAGACACAAAGACATGGAAAAATGTTCCAGGCTCATGGATTGGAAGAACAGATATTGTGAAGATGTCAATGCTACCTAGAGCAATCTACACATTTAATGCAATCCCTATCAAAATACCATCCACTTTTTTCAAAGAAATGGAACAAATAATCCTAAAATGTGTATGGAACCAGAAAAGACCCCAAATAGCCAGAGGTATGTTGAAAAATAAAAGCAAAGCTGGCAGCATCACAATTCCAGACTTCCAGCTCTATTACAAAGCTGTCATCATCAAGACAGTATGGTACTGGCACAAAAACAGACACAGAGATCAATGGAACAGAATAGAGAGCCCAGAAATGGACCCTCAACTCTATGGTCAACTAAGCTTTGACAAAGCAGGAAAGAATGTCCAATGGAAAAAAGACAGTCTCTTCAACAAATGGTGTTGGGAAATTGGACAGCCACATGCAGAAGAATGAAACTGGACCATTTCCTTACACCACACACAAAAAATAGACTCCAAATGGTTGAAAGACCTAAATGTGAGACAGGAGTCCATCAAAATCCTAAAGGAGAACACAGGCAGCAACCTCTTCGACCTCAGCCACAGCAACTTCTTCCTAGAAACATCGCCAAAGGCAAGGGAAGCAAGGGCAAAAATGAACTATTGGGACTTCATCAAGATAAAAAGCTTTTGCACAGCAAAAGAAACAGTCAACAAAACCAAAAGACAACTGACAGAATGGGAGAAGATATTTGCAAATGACATATCACATAAAGGGCTAGTATCCAAAATCTATAAAGAACTTACGAAACTCAACACCCAAAGAACAAATGATCCAATCAAGAAATGGGCAGAAGACATGAACAGACATTTTCCCAAAGAAGACATCCAAAAGGCCAACAGACACATGAAAAAGTGCTCAACATCGCTCGGCATCAGGGAAATCCAAATCAAAACCTCAATGAGATACCACCTCACGCCAGTCAGAATGGCTAAAATTAACAAGTCAGGAAACGACAGATGTTGGCGAGGATGAGGAGAAAGGGGAACCCTCCTACACTGTTGGTGGGAATGCAAGCTGGTGCAGCCACTTTGGAAAACAGTATGGAGGTTCCTCAAAAAGTTGAAAATAGAGCTACCATACAATCCAGCAATTGCAGTACTGGGTATTTACCCCAAAGATACAAATGTAGGGATCCGAAGGGGTACGTGCACCCTGATGTTTATAGCAGCAATGTCCACAATAGCCAAACTATGGAAAGAGCCAAGATGTCCATCGACAGATGAATGGATAAGGAAGATGTGGTATACACACACACACACACACACACACACACACACACACACACACACACACAGAGAGGAATATTATGCAGCCATCAAAAGGAATGAAATCTTGCCATTTGCAACAACATGGATGGAACTGCAGGGTATTATGCTGAGCGAAATAAGTCATTCAGAGAAAGACATGTATCATATGATCTCACTGATATGAGGAATTCTTAATCTCAGGAAGCAAATTGAGGGTTGCTGGAGTGGTGGGGGGTGGGATGGGGTGGCTGGGTGGTAGACATTGGGGAGGGTATGTGCCATGGTGAACGCTGTGAATTGTGCAAGACTGTTGAATCACAGACCTGTACCTCTGAAACAAATAATACACTGTACGTTAAAAAAAAAAGAAGATAGTAGGAAGGGAAAAACGAAGGGGGGAAAATTGGAGGGGGAGACGAACCATGAGAGACTATGGACTCTGAAAAACAAACTGAGGGTTCTAGAGGGGAGGGGGGTGGCGGGATGGGTTAGCCTGGTGATGGGTATTAAAGAGGGCACGTATTGAATGGAGCACTGGGTGTTATACGCAAACAATGAATCATGGAACACTACATTAAAAACTAATGATGTACTATATGGTGATTAACATAACGTAAAAAAAAAAGAACAAATAAAAAAAGTCCTATAATGATGGGGCTTGGAGAGCTTCAGGGTTGGTGAACACATCCATGTGCCAGGAGGGTGCTGCACCCCAAGTACACAGGAACAGAATCTCCTACACTCAGGACCCTTCTGGACCTCACCCTATGTTCTTCTTCATCAGACTGTTCATCTGTATTCTTGGTAATATCCTTTATAACAAACCAGTATCATAGATACTAAAACTCTGTAAGCTAATGTAACTGACTGAGCTCATTGTCCAAGTCTGTGGCTGTCATTTCTTTATTTTCATGCTTCCTATTCTGCACAATCAATGTCCATTTTAGTGTTTTAACATAACATGTTTTTCATAAGGTATAGTTAAGAAAATCTGCCATAATTTTCTTTTACATGTTTTTTGGTTTTTAGATATATTCTTAGACAGCTTATATTTTTTATTGCTATTGAAAATGATGTCCTTAAATATTAATTATTGTAAATATCTCTTGCCAGTTAGAAGGATGCCAGCTTTTTTATATATTAACTGAATGGTCAGCTATCTTGCTATATTCTTATTGCGTCCACTGGGTTCAGCCAGGAATACATAAACCACTCCAGGATTTCAAGCAAAACTGATTTCGTAGAAGGGATTGGAAGGCTCATAAAACCTCTGGAAAAGCTGAAGTATGTAAAATCAGGATAGGGGGCAACACTGACTTTCAGCTTTGTGTTCAAAATAGTGAAGAAGGAATTGTCTTGCCAGATATTGAAATATATTATAATACAACTGTAATAAAACCAGGTTGATACTAACATAACAAAAGTCTAGGAGATCAGAGAAGCAGAACAGAGTGCCGTAAAGGATCCCAGTATATATGAACACTTAATAAGTTAAAGTAATATTTCAATCCAGTGGAAACTTAATAAGTGATGCCCGTACAACTGGTTTTCCACCAAAAAGAAAAAATTAAATATTCACTTCATGTTACATGTAAAAAAAAATTCTGGCTGAGATAAAAACAAATAATTTTAAATGCAATGAAAAGTTAGGAGACAGTATGTTAAAACCTAAGGGTTTGAGAAACCCTTATAACTAAAACAAACCCCAAAAGCATTGAGGAAAAGGCAGATGTTTATATAAATAGTAAATCTTTTAAGATATTTTTAAATCAATACTAAAGCAAATCAAAGAAAATAAATTCTAATGTGTACTAGATTAAAGGTTAGAATATATTAAAAATAGACAATAAGTTGATAACAAAAATACATACAAATCAACAGGGAAAAAGTGGACAAAATATATGAACAGAAAATTGCAAACAAATGGCCAGTGGAAATGAAAGAATGGATACTCATTCTCTTTACTAGGACCATGCAAGTAAAATTAACAAGGTGGTCCTTTATACCCATAAGCTGAGAAAAAAAAAATTTTTTTTTTATCATAAATAGGGATGTAGACTATGTGGAGTTCATTCATTGTTGATATCAGCATGAATCAGTAGTACAGGTTTTTTTTGGACAGCAATTTCCAAGGATCTTTAAAAATTAAAAATATATGTATATCTGTTGGCCCAATAATCCCATTCCTGAGAATCCAATTTATAGAAATAAAAATACCAACATGTAAGGATCCATACATGGAAATAAATATTTACTGCAGGATTTTTAACCTTAACAAAAATGGGGGTGGGGGAGCGAATACCGTTCAGAAGTATACAGGTTGAAGGGATAATGGTACATTCACAATAGGGAATATTATGTCTTAGATTCAGACCAAATGATTTGAAAGGACTACCATAATTTATGTGAGGGAAAAAATCAAGAGGTAGAGAAGCATGATGTACTGTGGACATTTTTTAAAATAAGAGCTAAGTATTTGTAGTGTATATCCATAGTAATACTTAAATCTATATCAACAGTTCAAGCTACAACTGTAGGCACTGAGTAATGTGACCATCAAATAGGCTATGGAAAGTATGTGATATGTAAACTGCATTATTAGCTCTCTAGGGCAGAATGAGGGGGCAGGGAAGGGAAAGCAGGAGGCAGACATCAAAAGCTGAAAAAAAAATCTAAAAAGTATCTAAAATAAGAAGCAACTTAGTATCTGTATATATGTATATACACATATACAAAGAGGGTCGTGAAAAAATGATCAATAATATTGATTTTGGTTATCTTGGTACAGCAGGAGTTCAAGGGACCATTAAATGTCTTTTTATTTCACTCTATTTTTACAATAAAATGTATTTACATAATCATAAGAAACTGTAAAGCTAGTTTCACTGTTGAAAAATAAGGAAGAAAGAAAGTTATTTGGGTCTTCCAGTTGTCTCCATAAGCCTTCTTGGCCACCTCATTGTGAACCAAAAATAAGTAACCACTGGTACTTGGAAGAGAAGTCCCTGTACAGATCCGGGTTCACACCAGTGGATCCTAACAAATTGTCACCTGATTTACTTTCTCCTTTCCCGAGTTTTCTGTTCAAGATTAGCTCATCAGAGAGGACTTTCCTGACTGCTTTATCCACTGGCCCACCACAAATCATTCCCTAACTCTGCATTGAGTTTATGTAACACTAAATGCTGGCTGCCCATTTTGATATGGCGTGCAGTTGAAATCGAAGTTTATTTTCAGGTTCCCTCTTTTAATAAAAATTTGAAAAATTCAATTCAGGCTATATGTTTTCCTCTGAAAAAAATCTAGATTTAGCTGTGACCCACAGGTTTTATTTTGAGGGGTTCTCCCCCCCGTTCATTCTTTTAAAAATACTTTGTGATTTATGTTTTCCCCTTTTTAATCGTGTGGTGTTTGAGAAAAATTTTTTAAACAGAAATGAACTAGTTATGTATTTCAGGGGTAAATATCATTTACTATTGATTTCTGTTTTTGGAGGGGCAGGGAGGAAGGTATCAGAAAATGGGACCTGTAAAGTCTGTCCTTTGGAAATTTATTAAGGTTTTTTTGTGACTAAGTGTATTATTTTTCTTGCAGTGTTCCAAGGACATAAAAAGGACATTTTTTTATATTTGGTTAACACATTCTATATAAATAAATTGTGCTTATTGTTTACATTCTTCAAATAGTCTATTTTTACCCACATGGATTTTTATATATATATATATATATATATATATATATATATATATATATATATTTGAGAGCCCTAACTCAATGTTTACATTTTGCTGCAAAGTGTTTTGCTATATAAGAATGTACATCCTTTGTAGGTCTCTTTTATGAACTGTTATATTTGATTATTATACAGTATCCTTCTTTATCCTGTTGAATGAATATGACCTTGATTTCTCTTTGCCCTGACATCAGTATTTTCTCTAATCCTTCATTATATTTGTATTTGTCTCATAACACAATAATTAATTTTTTTCTCCATTCTCTCTTGGTAATTTAGAAGCTCTATTATATATATATATTTTTTTTTCTTTTTTTTAAGATTTTATTTATTTTGCCAGAGAGACAGAGAGAGAGAGAACACAAGCAGGGAGAGCGGCAGGCAGAGGGAGAAGCAGATTCCCTGCTGAGCAGGGAGCCTGATGCGGGGCTTGATCCCAGGACCCTGGGTTCATGACCTGGGCCAAAGGCAGACGCTTAACTGACTGAGCCACCCAGGCATCCCCGTAGAAAGTTTATTATATTTTTAAGTCTGCTAGTGATTCCCCTCTCTAATCATCACAATGAAACCTGTATTTCTCCCACTGACCCGTCACGCATCTACTCTCCCACTCCTGTAGATATGAATGCTTTAGACAGTGTCACTTTTTACCTTAATATGAAACCTTTGGAATTGGCGGTAAATCCTGCCAAACACGAATCTGGAGATCAGCTATGAGTCAGTGGTGCCTGCCCTCTGCCCAGACCCAGCTCTCCAGCAGGGGTGGGTTAAAGCTCTTACCCTTGATCAGAGTGGGTTATGGTTAGAATGTAACAACCTTGTGACCATTTGGGACATTCTCAGTGTAGGCACATTTCAGTTGGATACAATGTACTTCTCACTATCTTCCCCTTTATGATTTTTGACAGTACAGATCTACAGATAACATCGTATGATATGTGTCATCAAATTAATAATACCATGGGCCTGCATTTTACATTAGTTGAATTATTGGGACCTCACTTCTCCCATTATGGTAGAATTTTATCATATTTTAATTACCTGCTCTTTGCTACTTCCTTCCTCCCCCTACCCCCACTACAGGATTTTGCTGAGAGTTGGGTTTTGGTTTTGGGGGGCAGTCTATTAAAAGGTCTTCCCTTGCTACTCGTATCATCTTTTCCAACAATACTTAATACCTATGCTACAAATTCATAGTAGTATCATCATCATCCAACTATGTACCATTTTATATATAATCACATGTCATGTTCATATAAACATATGTATCATGTCCATGTATCCTTACCTGCTATATATTTAGTCACTGCCCATCCCTGTCTCTTTCCCTTTCATATTTTCCAATATGTTGAAATCTCTGGTCTTACTGTAATGACATTCAGAGTACACTGGTATTTCCTCAGACAATGGACACGGATCGTACCCTCACACGGATAGATCATACTCTTGGAGACCTGTCCTGATAGATCTTTTCTGCCAACATATGTGTATTTCCCCATGTGTAAGATACCGACTTTGTAGTTCTTCCTCTCAAGAGTCTGTGGTGTTGCAGAATAGTTTTCCGTGTTAAAGAGAAATCTGATATTAGGCAGGTTTACTCTGCTATGTAAAAATAATCTACTATTTATAACTGGAAAACTTTAGGGATTTCTATCTGGCTTAGATTTTTGGAATTTGTAAGTTTTGTTTTTTGGGTTTTTTTTGGTAATTTTTTTTCTTGAGACCCAGTGAGAAAATTAAAACTGCAAATTTGTCTTCCTTTAACTCAAAGAAAATTCTCTTGTGTTTCTTTTAAAATTATTACTTCCCCTCTCTTTCCTTTTCCCCTCCTGTTAATCCGATGATTCCAATTAGATATCCTGGTTCTGTCCTCAAAACTCTTATTTTTCCTCTTGAATTGATGGCTCTGTGTTTCTACATCATTTTAAGACACTCTTTATCAACTTCAGCTTTCAAATCATGGCAAGGTTATACTGTTTTATAGTTTATTGACTTTTGAAACTAAAATCATTAGCTCCTGAAATTATTTTTCCCTAATTTTATCTCCTTGAGAATTCTTCCCTAGACCAAGCACCCCTTCACCAAACCTAGGATGAAATGGATCCCTCATACAAAGGAAACCTTGATGGAGTCACTCCCACAGCTGGACAGACAGACCCCAAAGTATCTAAACTTCACAGAAGCCCACTAAGCTTAAGCAGAAACTCAGATCCCTGCTATTCTTAGATTTTTTCTTTTTTTTTTTTAAGATTTTATTTATCTGTCAGAGAGAGAGAGAGACAGAGCACAAGCAGGGGGAGAGGCAGAGGCAGAGGGAGAAGCAGGCTCCCCGCCGAGCAAGGAGCCCGATATGGGACTCGATCCCAGGACCCCGGGACCATGACCCAGGCCGAAGGCAGCCGCTTAACTGACTGAGCCACCCAGGCATCCCTCTTAGATTTTTTTCTTAAAGATAAAATCTATTTTTTAAATGGATAGAAAGATTCATTTTAATTCCTAAAACCTCTGTGCTCGACCCCTGATAAGTAGTTTTACAACACTAGGGTAATAGAAATAAACATTTTATATAATAATTTAAGAGAGGTTAGGAGACAGATCCTCCTGGAGCATCATGAAATACAGAAGATCTGCTAGTGAAAGTTTTAATTTCCACTCTTTGAAAAATCTAATGATGTTGTCGGGCCCTCACCCAGAGACCAGACCTAAGAGAGGGCTACCTTCCTCTACCTTCCACAATCTCAGCATCTGATAAACCCCCTCCCCACTTCTGTCCTTCACTGAGCTTGGGAACTAGATGAGGTAGTAACTGACAGAGGCCAGGATGTGATGCGGTGGGGCCTTGTGTGCAGGAAGGGAGCCTGAGGCTGAGTTAGGACTGTTGGGAAGAGCAAATAGCAACACAGATGAGGTCCAGGTGAGTGGGGTTTCCCTGCTGCCCAGCATGCACACGGGAGGCATTGCTCAGATCCTGTGCCCATGGAAAGAGCTCAGAGAAGAGCTGCGTGGACCAGCCTCGTAGCTCCAACTCTCATGTCCTTCAAGGGTTGGATTATTTTGTTACAAGTCCATTACTGATTAAACTTTCTCCAGGATTCCAACAAGATCTTTCTGTTACTAACTGAACCACTTTTCTTTCATTTCACAATAAAGAACCATTTCCCAGCATATACCCGAAGCTTTGCAAAATGGAATAATAATAAATCACAACTAAAACTGGTCCCTTACAAGGGATAAATAGTAATTCTTTAGTGGAGATACCTGGCATGACCTTAACCAAGTGATGAAAGTTAACATCACCAGTCATGTCATGTGACTATCATGTACCCCTTGTGGGATCCTTCCCCAAAATCCATAAGCATGAGGAAAATTAGACAAATTGAGAGGCATTCTACTAAATACCCGAATCCCTCAAAACAGTCAAGATCATGAAAAGCAAGGAAAGACTAAGAAACTGTCATGGACTGGAGTAGATTAAGAGAGAAATGAAGTGTGGTATGCTGCATTTGACCCCAAAACAACAAGAGCAACAAAGGACATTGATGGAGAAAAAATGTGAAATTCAAATAAAGTTATAGTAAAGTACCAAGGCTGGTTTCTTAATTTGGACCAATATGCCATGATAATATATGATGTTAACTTTAGGGGAAACTAAAACTGAGTGAGAGGTATATGAGAACTCTCTCTACTATTTTGATAATTTTTAAAATAAATTTAAAATAAAAAAGTTTATTTTTAAAAGAACCCCCCCAACTCTAAATACTGTAGTTTACCTCTCTTTAGTTCTAGGCTAGATGCATTTTAATTATTTCTTCTTTAGATCCAGTTACCTAGAAAAGCAGGTATACCAGCAGTATGGTACTGACCCTCACAAATACGTATTGAGCATCTACCATGTGCTGTTGGTATGATGATTCAACTGTAGTGTATAAATATTACTCACAGGTTGTGGCAAAACCATTATTACTGATGGGGAACAGTTTCCTAGAGCCTGTTTCTTTCTGCTGATTTTATATCCTCCGTGTCTATAGCCATCTGAATGTTCAATCAAGATATTGAGGACTTTTTTTTTTTCTTGAGATTTTCTTTTTAGTAGCTCTTTGAATACATTCAGTGACTCTCATTTGGGTATTGCATTGAGTTTGCCAGCAGTATTCCAAGTAAATGGGAACAATCTCTGAAATGGGATCTCTTTGCAATGACAGAGTTGTTCAAAGGACATGGGACACAACTGGATGCACACCTTCATTCCTGCCCTCAGTCAGGTCCAAACCGGATGGTGGGCAGAACAATGGGAGACAGATAGCATCAATTTCTTCGCCAACAAAAAGTACAAGAAATAGTATTTCCCTTTCCCCTGAAACCTGATGGGAATTCAAGAATCAAGAATGATCCTGGGGTGAGAAGAGAGGGTGTTTGGGAAAGGAAAGAGGAGAAAAGGCAGAAGCTGAGCCAAGGGTCCCGCTCTCTCTTGCCTTCTTCCTCTGCAGGGATGCATGTGGGGGAAGGAAATAGGCCATTAGCAAGTGTGTGCTCATTCCTGACAAATTTGAGATAATTCCCGTCAGCCATGGTCTCATCATTGTCAGATGGGCCATTGGAAGTTGAGTGTGTCCTCTCGGCATTTAAAGTCAGAGGCATGGGTTTGGGCTGCAGCCAGATCCCCTCTGGCCATCAACGTACCCCGCCTTGAACTGCAACAAGAGAGAAAGCAGCATTTTCTCCAGGACCCCAAGCTTCCAAGAGCTAAGTAGGCATTCATATGTTCTCTTTGCAATAGAGTCTTTAAAAATTATATAAAGAAACTTAAGTCAATTTAAAAATCTCTGACCAAATAACACCTGGTTTTCCAGAAACAGAAAACATGGTGCTTCCTAACTTCTCCCTAGACATGATTTACCGAAATCTTTCTTGGTTGGATGTCAGAAGATCTAAATTCTCAAGCTTTGCACCAAGTAGGTACTCAGAAGGCAATAGTTGCTGATGGCTATAAAAATGCATTTAAAAATATAATACAGGCTTTTGATTGTGAGATTAATGTTCACCGTATGTTGGGTAGAGCATGACAAGAGGCATGACATAGGTGGATGATCAAACTTACAGGTGAAGGACAGTGTGGGTCAATTTCCAAACTAATCGAACAAGACGAGAAAGCATCTTGGAGCCATTACCTACATAAAAAGCAGGAGGCAAATACCACTGCAAGTCATACAGTTAATAAAACTACATTCTAACCTGCTATTTCTATCTCATGCACATTCATTTATATAGCATGTGGATCAGCGTCAGACAAGACTGAGACAATTCAACAAATGTTTGATAATCTCGGTCTTATTTTCTACGCCAGCAGCCACAGGGGCCCAGACCAAGGGGTGCAGCTCAATAGAAAGGGCCTTTTTTTTTTTTTTAATGAGGCAAGTTTATGCCTGTAATGACAAGTAGGACACACTCAGCATCTTGAAGGGCTTGCTACTTAGTATTCTGTTATAGAAAACATCTCTTCTCCAAAAGATTGTTTCTGGGGTTCATACCCTGGAACACAGAGCTTCTTCTTGTTAGTAAATTTCTTTGAAGCAAGTCCAAGATTGTATTTCCAGCTGGAAAATAAAACATAACAAAACCTTAGTGGAAGGATTTGAGTCTTTGCCTTTTCTATGCTAACAACTTTTTATTGGTTATATAAAAACTCAGAAATTATACAAGTATCAAGAAAGAGCCCAGGGGAAAATATACCAGAGATAAGGACATGGTAAAGAGATATTGTCTCTCTTCCAGTCTCCTGTGAAAGCAAATTCAAGCTTGAAAAAAACAAAAAAACAAAAAAAACAAAAAAACCCCTCTCCAGATGGGCTCAAGAACAAACTTCCAAATTTTAGTGGTCCCCAGGAATAAAAACTCTCCAAAATAGAAATTTTTAGAATATTTCTGGTTAATGTTCTATAAATTGTGAAGTCTACGAAATGAAAATGAGCACAAATTAAGTCAAATAATCAAAAGACAAGAAAGATAGATAAGGGAGAAGATTAAAAGATGAATTATTTGCTTGATTTTTGCATTAAGGACCCATGGTAAAAGTGGTGAATAACAGATTTTACAATAAAAATAATGTATATTGGAAGAGAGAAAAGGGAAAAAGAACTTTGAAATTTAGAAGCAAACAAACGATAAGAAGCCTAGAGGAGTATAGGGCATATATGGGCATATATACACATAAGAAAATATATGGTGAGAGATATGTGCATGCTTTATATATATATATATATATATATATATATATATATATATACACACACACATATGTATATACATACACACATATATATATTCATATCAGACATGTCAGACACATCAGAAGTAATACTTAAAGGAATATTAGAAGAAGTCGTTCTTGAGTAAAAGAAAATTGCTGGCTAAAATAATTCATTAATCCTTGTAAAAAATTAAAGACAGACTAAAACTCAAGATTTATCCAGGTAATATACTGGCCATTCAAATATAAAGCATGCATCCTCCATGGAAGTGGAAACACAAGGTAGCTTGATGTAAATAGACCCCAAGTCCTGGTGGCTTCATCGTTTGATACCCACCAAACAAGTGTCTGAATAAAGAAACCACAGAGTTTTGAGGGGAAGAAGATAACGGCCCCACTCTCCCACACCCAGTTACCATGTGAGGACAGCTGGAAAACATTCTCAGACAGGCATGGGCTCCGAACAGAAGCAATCCATGTTCTCTTGCTGAGAAAATTACTCGAAGTCACTCTACCTGAGCAAAAGATAAATCAATATAAACAACTCAAGAATGAGGAAGTTGTGGTAATAAGGGATTGATGGTGTCCCTTTGGGCATTGTACTTCCTAGCCCTTATTGAGTTCTTTCCACCGTTTGACTAATGGTGGGGCAGATGGCATGTGGCAATCTCTTCCTTTTAAGAGGGAAAGGCATTGCACTTATAAAACGGGACAAATGGATGTGCCCCCTCCCACCAGCCCCAGGGGGGGACCTAACAGAGAACTCCATCACAACACGCTGGTCCTTTTCATCTGCTTCCACTGTGGTCAGCAAGGGCAAAATCACTCAGCCCCAAGAGTGAGCCCCTGATATGTCTTGCTGGCTTTCGCAGCACTCCTCACAGGTCTGGCTGCATCCCCCTAAAATGGGAAATGAAAGAGCAGAGATAAATTCTATGTCCACAATTCTCTTTCTGTGGCTTTTTTTTTTAATCAAACATAAGTTCTCTGAATTAAACTGATACAGTCAGAACCTGATTTCCTCCCCCATTACTGCCTTCTCTTTTACATGTCATGAGCGAATAAATAAGGTGGGCAGTTAAGCTTCATATGAGAATTGCATTTATGTGTATAATGCAAAGCTCATTTGCACACTGCCCAAAATTTTCTTCTGCAGAACCCTGTCTAATCACTGGGGAAGAGTTCTTGGTAGTGAGAAATGTGTATTTTTTTAAATCCCAACCACTAATGTATTGTACCAACGTTAACTGATCTGCAGTGTGCAACTTTCCTGCTATTTTCAGTGCAAGTGGGATATACTGCATTTTGAATGGTGCCAACACTTGGCAAGTGTTTCTTCCTAAAGGCACAGGTCACAACCAGTCAGGAACTGTATGATGATCAGGGGATAAATATTCCATACAGCAGGAATATGAAGAAAACCCATAGTCAGTAAGTCTCCTGCAAATAACAGAAAGCATCAAGCCTGACTTTAACCAGTTGGGAAGGCGTGCAGATGTCTTTTCACTTTACGATTCTTCCCTCAGCACTTACTCTGTAATCATCACACAATCATGAAAATTCGGCATTTTAATTTCATCCTTAGGGGAAATATGTGGATACTGGCACCATGACAAGTGTAACAGTATAAAAGGACAATTACCTTAGGCTTACACTCCTTTTTTTTTTTTCAGATTTCCAAGAAAGAACTAAATTTTCAAGGTTCATAGCAGAGAATTTTGCTGTGACTTCATATGCGTGGTCTTCCACGACATTAAAAGCTTAAAAAAATCCGTATGTTCCACACTCAATTTCTTGTGCTGGAAGTTTCACCATCATTCATTTATTTTCAGTCTTTCCACAAATGTATTTTGAGCACCTCCCGTATGCCAGCCACCATGGTGGCCTTTGGGAGGTGTTGTGGCATAGCAGTGGAGAGTGGGTACTGCGGACCCTCATAGCCTGGGTTCAATCCCAGCTGCCATTTGCCATCTTGTATACCTTGCCCTGGTTCCTTAACTTCTTTTATTTCTTCACTTATGAGATGAGGAAAATACTAAAACCGACATCACAGATGATTGTGCAGATTACAGGAGAGCATACGTGTACGATGTTTATGTTATTATTAGCAGTAATAGTAGTGGTAGAAGTTGTATTAGTCTGCTCAGGCTGGCATCACACAATACCTCAGACTGAGTGGCTTAAACAACAGAATTTTATTTTCTCCCATTTCTGGAGACTGGAAAGTCCAAGATCAAAGTCTGCGAGGTTAAGGTTTCTGGGGAGTTCTCTTCCCCGCGTGTAGATAGCTGCCTTCTCCCATGTTCTCAGCTGGTGGAGAGAGAGTGAGCAAGCTCTCTGGTGTCTCTTCTCATAAGGGCACTAACCCCATCAGCTCAGGGCTCCACCCCCATGATCCCATCTAACCCTGATGACCTCCCAAATACCCCCTCTTCACATACCATCATATGGGGGGTTAGCATTTCAACATAGAAATTTGGAGGGACACAGTTCAGTCCATGGCACTATTTACTATTTCTACTTTTCAGCAGGTATGTTTCATCATTTAGATCCTTAAGAGGAAGAGCATGCATTTTTTCAGATGTCAGAACCCACATGGAAGCATACGTCAAAAGAAGTCATCTTTCGGCCTTCTAGAAATGATTCAGCTTCTCTTTTTACGGACTGTCTAAATCCAAGCACCCTCTATATTTTCAGGATCTCTTGACTGCCCTACTGCACTCTTCAGTCACCAATAGCAGATAGGACTCCAGTAAACACTGTCACCTAAGGATTGTAAACATTTCTGAGGCAGTATTTAGAATGGCCATAAGCCATCCCTCTAACTTGGCTAAAACTTGTCTACAATGTCAGGATTTAACAGTTGGCTTATACCATGTGCACACAAGAGACCAACAACAGGACTCCCAGCTGACCTAACAACAAACTTTCTTCACCCATCCTTGAAAAGAGAACGCAGCCCTCTCACTCACCACTGGATGGGCTTATCAGGGTCTCTGGAACACCCACCTAACTTTCTCTTTATGGAAGGACACTGAAGTTTCCTGATACCAGGGAAGGACAACACACTGGGCCGGGATGGCTGATCTTCATGAGCAGAGCAATGTCCTCATCATGCAGGTGGAGCCGAGGAACTGGAAAACAGTATGCTGGATCTGGCTCCAGACAACTGTTAAATACTCAGGCCTTTTGCAACCTGACTATTGAATCTTAGCTTGAAGTTGGTCATGGTGAGAATATTTACACCATGAACATCAGAAAATACTGCAGGTCAGGGCCTTTCTCTTCCCTAGAAGTGTCAGTTTATCAACATATCACTGAACTTTAGTATCTCCCATTTCAAAAAGTCCTACACTGGGATAGGTCTCAGCAATACTTGGGGGGATATATATTATATTATATTATATTATATTATATTATATTATATTATATTTATATATTTAGTTACAGATTCTTGATCTCCACACAAAATTCAATGCATCATACTCTCTATTCCTGACCTGGCATGTGTATTTTATTTTTTGTTTTTTGTTTTTTAAGATTTTTATTTATTTATTTAACAGAGAGAGAGAGCATAAGTAGGCAGAGCGGCAGACAAAGGGAGGGGGAGAAGCAGGCTCTCTGCCGAGCAGGGAGCCCGATGCGGGGCTCGATCCCAGGACCCTGGGATCATGACCTGAGCCGAAGGCAGCTGCTTAACCGACTGAGCCACCCAGGCACCCCATGGCATGTGTATTTTGGAAGGAAAAAACTGGAAAGCACATTTTGAAGGAATTTATAGAACCCGAAATATATACATGAAGGATCTTAGAGGAGAATGACAGTGAGGAATGGGGCTAAAACCAAATAATAAAATAAATGAAGTGAAGGATATTGTGCAGGTGATGTGATGAACACATGCCAAGATCCACAACACTGAAATTATTCTTCCATCTGTACCTGAGGTGTAAGGGGTAGGGTCAGAAGTGCACTGAAGAAACTTTAGTGCTAAGTGTTACATAGACATGTGTCTCTGTCACACTGCAAACCAGTGATGGAAGGAGTCACATCCTACTAGTCCATGCTTACCACCATGTTTGGCATGGAGAAAGCATTCAGAACATGTTTCTAGAATACATGAGTGAATGAGTGAAGAAGTGAACCATGATAATGCAGTAATAGCAACAACAATACTAATAAAACTTTGATCTTTCAGTGATATTTGTTCCAAGTACACATTAGATGCCACCACTGGCTTGTTTGGAAGCCACCAATGGCTTCCCATGTCACCCACCCTCACTGGCCCCGGCCCCAAGCTCCTTCCTGACCTGTTACCTACTTGACTCTCATCTTCGACTCCTCTGCCTCTTATTCGCTTGACTCTGGCTACATGTAACCTTCTCTTTTCTCCTTGAATGTCCCATTCCTGGTTCAGATCTTTTAAACCTTGTGCTGTCTTTCTTTAGACCTTGACTTAGCTCGCTCCTTGACTCTTGCAGGTCTTTGCTCAAATGTCATCTCCTCATGGAAAATTTCCCTGGCCAATCTACCTAAAATAGAACTGCCATCACTTCAATAATGTTTGATCTCCTTAACCTGTTTTATTTTTCCATAGAGCACTTATACTTTCTGACATTTCCCGATTCAATGATTTGTTACTTGTCTTCATCTCTCTGAAGATTGAATCTCTATGAGGCTAAGGACTTTGTCCATCTTGTCTTGGTGCTGAAATGGTGCCCATCATAGCAGGATCTCATTAAAAATTTGATTACTGACGAATGAATGAGTGAATTACTGTATTAACAAATTCAAGAGTGATTGGCTAATGCAACAAGGGCTCAAGGAGTGTCCTGATTTGCAGAGGTAATAAACAATGCTGCCACCTGTTCCCCTAACCAAGCTCCTGTTTCCACACTGCTCAGTGCAACAGCTCTTCAGTCTGGATCTCCAGTTGTAATCCAGCTCCTGAGTAACAGAAATAGGACATATCCATGTGTGCAATGCAGGCAACTACAATTCAACATGTCCAGAAGCTAACTAAATGTACTCCCCATCCCTAATTTCATTCTTTATCCCAGTTCATGACATTGGCAAAGCCAGAAAATGGGGTATCATGCTGGATTTTCTGATTTATTCTCCACACTGCTACCCTCAGAGATAATATTCTGAAATGAGAGTGATTGTGCTATGTACTTGGTAAAAACTCATTGGTACTTGTAGGATAAAGCCCAGACCCCTGAGGAAGGCATCGAGACCACTGCTACCCTGACTCAGACCTACTGTTACGTTTTCTTCTCCAGACTCATATCCTCTTTTCCTGCCATTAGCTAGAGTCTTTTCTCCAAGAAAGCTGAATCTGGTTTTCAGTTTCTTGGGTCCACCAGGCTCACCCATGCCACCATTTTTATACCTTCTGTAACCTCTAACTAGATTGTCCTACCTCTCTCTAGCCTGATACATGGGCCATTCCTCCCCTGTCCCAAAGTTGTCTCCAGTAAGAAGCCCTTCCTGACAACCACCAAGCTGACTTAGTTGACTTCTCCTGTTATGTTCTTTGGAAATACTAAATGGGCTCCCAGTTCTAACACACTTTCCCTCTTGAAATAGCTCCAACAAGAGTGTTAATCTCCAGGGTACACATATTTAACCCCCATCACTGAACCAGCTAAGTATACAAAGAAATTCTCTACAAATGCTGAGAAGAGAGAGCCAAAGGCCTAATTAATTTTTCAACGCTGAAGTCTGAGTTTTACAATTTGTCTCTTTTTCATGGTAATAAATTTTTCTAAAACAAGCAGGGCCTGGTGATTGGGCAAAGGGCCAGCAATTCTCATTTGGCAAGGAGTTTTCTTGACTCAGACTGTGCATACTGGGAGAACAATGCCACAGGTCAAGTGTCAACATTAGCCCAGTTCCCTTCTAATGAGAATGTAGGCCTTTCAGGCGTGTTATCTGCCAAGAGATAGCCTTGGATGTCCCCCTGTCTCTCACTCCAATCTCTACAAGCACTTTGGGCCTTAGCATATGCCAGTATTTTCAAATTCCTTTCACAGACTTGTAGAACTGGTGATCTGGAAGTGACCCAAGGAGTTATTTATATGATTTATTAAGTTAATCATTCATTTACTTATTCTATACGTAAGAAGTACACATGCTTCTAACACTAGCTTTCAATCCACTCTTACCATTTACCCAAGCCTAGCTGTTCAGAAAGAGAATTGAAGTGTCTGCCAGCCCTTCTCTATTCCAGAGTCAAGAAGAACTAGAGTCTCAGTATTTCAAGTGATCAGACTTTCAACTGCAAGTTGCAGCTGAGGGTGGAAATAATCCCTGCCCTCTTCCTAAGAGCACAGGTCATGTGCATCTGTGCAATGCTTTAGGCAGTTGTCTGGATTAATACTTCACAGCAAGGCTTGGTAAATGATCAGGAGGATGCTCACTTAAGTCTGATACAGCCAAGCCTTTTGAAAGCTGAGTTTTCTCTTTGCCTCAAATGTTAGTTTTGTATTCCTGTGTAGCAGCTTAAAATGACCCAAATGTATTATCTCACAGTTGCTATGGGTCAGAAGGCTGGTGTAGCTTCAGTGGATTCTCAGTTCAGGTTCTCACCAGGCTAAAATCAGACTCATCAGGGCTGGGCTGCTATTCTCATTTGGTGCTCAGAGTCCTCTTCTAAGCTCACCAGTGGTTGGTAGAATTTATTTCCTTGTGGTTGTTGGACTGAAATCCCTGTTTCCTTGCTGGCTGCAAGCCAGGGACCACTCTCTGCTCCTAGCGGCTGCCCACATTCCCTGCTGCATGGATCCCTCCCCCTTTAAACTAGCAATGCTGAATTGAATACCTTTTTTTTTTTTAAGATTTTATCTATTTATTTGAGAGAGAGACAGTGCATTGCGAGAGAATGAGAGAGAGAGAGAGAGCACGCGCAAGAGCACAGGAGTAGAGGGAGGGGGAGGCGCAGAGGGAGAAGCAGACTCCCCACTGAGTGGGAAGCCCAAGGTGGGGCTTGATCCCAGGACCCCGGAGTCACTACCCCAGCCGAAGCAGACACTTCACCAACTGAGCTGCCCAGGCACCCCTGCACTGAATACTTCTCGTGCTTTAAATCTCCAACTTCCTCTCCTGTGATACTGGAGGAAACACTGTTTTTAAAGGGCTTCTGTGACTAGGTAGGCTCATTGGATAATTTCTCCATCAATTAATTCGGGATTTTGATGATACCATCTGCAAAATCTGCAAAACTGCTTCACAGTAGCACCTAAATTAGTGTTTGAGTGAATGACTTGGTGTGTATAAACCAGGAGCCAGAGATCTTGGGGGGCCATCATAGAATTCTGCCTACCACTCCTCCTCAATGCATTCAAAAATGTGCATTTCAGAGAGAACATGTCAACTGCTTTCCTGAGTTTTCTCTTGTATGTAGCGGTTTTCTACACATCTTTGCCTAGATGTCCTACAGGCATCTCGACATCAGCGTGGTCTCATTTCAGAGGCATGATAGAGTAGAATGAAATTAATGTGGAGAGACAAGAGAGATATAGTGGAGCCATGCTGGCCATATCACAGAACCTTGATTGCACCTACGTCGTAGTGGGAAAGGGTTTCAGGTAGGCGTGTACTGTGGGATGTAGTCCTGCCATAATCCGATGTGCTGGGCAGGAGAATGAGTGCATGTGGAGAGGCCAGAGTGGAACTGCCATGGTGTCCAGGTAAGAAATGATGGTGGCCCTAAAGTAGGGTGGTGTCGGTGGAGCAGGAAGGAGTCCGTTCCACTGGTAGAGCCTAACTAGACATTCACTTAGCATTCTCTACACTCCTCTTTTGTGTTACTCATTACATTATTTGGAGCTGTTGCTTAGCTTGTCTCTCTCCCTCCCCTGACGGCACTGTATCCCTGACACGGTGTTGGGCACATGTGAACGATCGGTAATGATCATGAATCATCCAATATGTCCTCTATACATAGAGAAGCCCAGCCCCAAATTCAGTTGCCTCCCTTTGAAAACCTCTGCTGGCCTTGCTCCTGCTCTCTCTGCCTCAGTTCCAGGGGTGTGCTCTGCTTGACCCAGTAGCAGCTGGGGTTCCTGTTGTCTTCCCTCTGTTTCCCCTAAGGTCAGGGGGCTAGCCCCTTCAACCTAAATTGGAGTTCTCTCCTCCCAGCTCACGTGGGCTCTTATTTACCATCCAGGATTGGACAAGCTCCATGATCCCTCCGGTTAAACTGAATATTTTACTGTCTATCTGAACCCCAGAGGCTATAACAGACTACTTTTGCTCCACATTCCAGATATTTATATCCATTTTTTCTCCCAGCATGCTATGAAGCCTTGGCCACACTGCCTCTCTTAGCCTTCTGAACCAGCTCACCAGCAAATAGAGAAAGGAGTTTCCATAGCCCCAGAATCACTAGGACAGAACATTTCCATTTAATAGACCATTGCTATCCCATCCCAAAACACCCTTGTGAGTTCTGATGAGTCCAGTTGGAAATGCTTCCGGTTTCCCCTGTTCAATCTTCGATAGGACTGCTCCTCTCTGCTGGGTAAGTCCTGCGAAAATTACTTTACTCATACACTTAATTGACTTCACTTGAGTTTTGCTTTCAGTCCTATTAGGAGACAAGCCATTTGCTCCACACTCCACCCTCTCCCTTCAAATGAGTGTCAAGGGAACTGTTTGTGTTTTGTTAGTAAGACTGTTGTTGAACTTGAGGCTCCAGTAAGAGCAGGACCCTCTTGAGTCTTGGCAACCAAATCCCACACGGCCTCACTCTGTTGGTTTTGTCCTCTCAGCTCTGTTCCCTGGTGGACAATTTGTAAAATTAGGAAATTAAGAAAACAGAGACTGAAAAAAAGAACTGGGAAATGCTTAGTAAGGAAAATCCCTTCATAGAGATGAAGCCTCGACAGCAAATTTGCCAAGGGAATTTGAACTGTAGGCTCTCATCTAGGGTGCTATAAATAATGAACGTTCTCCCTCTCTCTTCCTACAAAATACAGTAGATGCTAAGTGAACATTAATTTATTTTCTCTAGATGCTTGGGAGAGAGAAACTACCTTTGGATTCAAAATGACAATGTATGGATAGTCGTCTTCCACAAAAAACTGGGACTCAGTTAGAGAACTGATCCAAGCTCTTTCTTGCTGTAATTTTTCTTAGAACCCTATATCAGGGCGCCTGGGTGGCTCAGTCGTTAAGCGTCTGCCTTCGGCTCAGGTCATGATCCCAGGGTCCTGGGATCGAGTCCCACATCGGGCTCCCTGCTCTGCGGGAAGCCTGCTTCTCCCTCTCCCACTCCCCCTGCTTGTGTTCCTGCTCTCGCTATGTCTCTCTCTGTCAAATAAATAAATAAAATCTTAAAAAAAAAAAAAAAAAAGAACCCTATATCATACTCAGTCCTTCCCTCTTCTGGGTTCATGGGTTTCATACTCCCAGTCACAGAAGTATGAGGCCTATTGCTTGAACGAGGTGAGAGATAGCTCTTTTCAAGCCATTAATACGATCCTTTTCTCTACGTGTGAAATATCACACTTGTAAACATTTTACCCACAGGTTTATTTGAAAGGAGAAACTCTTTCCGGGAGACGAGACGAGGCCCTGGTTCTGATTTTCTCCATGAATGTTCTGAGTCAGCCAAAAGGATACCTATACCCAATGGGCATCAAGAATGGGAAAGAAAGGAATTCCATATAAACTTTTCTAAGGCAAAAAACAAAGACGGGTTGTATCTTCAGTGTGACCACAACTTTCACTTTAAATAAGTTTTACTTAAATCACAGCGTTTGAAATTTACATTCAGGGTCTGCCAGGCATTAAGGCTCTCTGCGTTTATAGGAAGATAGTTCTCTCTTAACTGGCTCACAGGGTACAAAGGGAGGCATCTGGGCACCATGTGAGGCAGAGACACCCTTTAATGTCACCTCTCCCAGGCTGAGAAGTCAGCTCTGCACTCTGGCATGGGTTTTGAGTCCACCTCCTTGGCTGCAAGCTAACGAGAGAGTGATCACAAACTGCTCTCAGTCTGTGCCCTCAAAGAGACTGTGAGTTCTTTGAGGCAGAATGTTGTATCTTATATGCAGTTGTATTCATTGGTCTTGTCCCCATTGCCTAGAACTAGGGCACAGTGACCAAAGATGAGAGAGAGAGAGAAGAGACAGAGAGACCGAGAAAGGGGGAGGGAGGGAGAGGAAGGAGGCAGCAGGGAGGAGGGGGAAGGAAAGAAGAAAGAGGAGGTGGAGGTTAAGGAGGAGAGGGAGGGAGACAGAGACAGAGAAAAGCCCTATAGAACATGCCACAATAGAGGATATGAAAGTAAGAAAGGCACAAAAACAACCTCAACTATGAAATTCCCTAAACCTCCAGCAATGTGCTGCTTCCCTTCTTTAAGCAAATCAGCTACAGGGAGAATGTTAACTAGTAAAGCCATGGGACCTGCCCTGCTGTCCTTGTCACTGGACATATCCTGAGGTCAGAGGAGGCCCACAGATCATCACCACCTCCTCCACCCCAGCAACAGGGGCAGTGAGAGCTGTGAGCCTGTTACTTCAGGGAGAAAGCAGCCACGAGAAGTGATAATGATGTATGAAGTGTAATTGTGCATTTAGTGAACAAATTAGATACTTCACATATTTTGTTAATTTTTGCAACTTATTCTCAGAGTTGAGACTGAGATGTTTTGTGGACATTTTACATAGCACGACCATAAACAACTCCTATTGTACAGAGAAACATCATTATTCTGAATTACAGAAGTCCTTAGGTCCCCGGAAAGACTTTAGGTACCTATCCTAAGTTCCCATGCAGTTTCTTCAGGAGGGAAGAGTGGATTTGAGCTATTGGAGCTACATGGAATCCAACAACTATTTTCAGAGTGCATTTTATGAGCTAGGCACTATGTCAAAGGCCCTCCCCGCCCCCCTCTTTTTTTCCTACTGTAGATCATCGGACTTGCCCAAGAACACTATTCTCAGACTCAAGTGCCCGGATCCAATTTAAAAATGAGAAAAGGGGTACTAAATAATTTGTTCTGGTGAAGCTGATATTTGAAATTAGGTCTGATTTCAAAGCTCACTCTCTTTCCATCACAGCATGCAACTAAAAATAAGGAACCAATTGGAACTTAATTGGGATGTGCTTCTACATGACCCAATAAAGACAGAGACTGTTCTGAAGAAGGGACTTAGAAATTCTGAAAGTCCTGAAAATGTTGATCATCCTAGATGATTGAACTTGTTCTTCAAAGGCTCATGACATCACTGTTGACATAGCCAATGCGTACTGTGAGAACCAGTATTCTCCCACGTAACATGATGGAAACTCGACATGAGAGCCTAGGAGTAGAACTGATCTTGACACAAAGTGATCCTGAGAAAAAATAACTATTTCCTCACCCTCTTCATTTTCCTTTTCCTTCCTTCCTCTTTTGTTTCTTCTGCCTCCCCTCACTCCTGTCTCCCTCGTCATCTTCATCCACTCCTTCTTTTCTCTACATCCTTTGCTTCTCCCTGTATTGGTTGCATTCCCTCCTAGAGCTAATTTCTTCCATTTATTTGGACAAGAGAGCAACCAAAATGGCTATACAATGTTCCAGACTTATGAAGATGGATCAATACATGAAATCTTCTGGAATTATCTTGATGGATCTTTTTGGATCATAGATTCACCTTATGTACTGATCTCTATGGACAAAGCCTATGATTGGCAGCCCACTCTTGTGGTCTAATGCAGTGGGAAAATGTGACTTGTCATCCGCATCAGAACCATATGGAGTAGAAGAATGGTTATTTCTCAGGAGGGAGGGTAAGCTATTACCATAAAAAGGGATGAAGGGGTTAAGAGTAGAAAGTAATTGACAAATGTCCACAAAGATTCATGTTGACCTAACCTCACTCAAATTCCCAGAAACGTGTCCTCTTCTCCCTTGATTTCCCAAATTTTTAGTTCTCTTCCAACTTTGGAGTTATTCCTTATAATTTATTCTGACATCATCTGCTTATAGCTGATACTAAAACATTGATGTGCAAACTGTCTAGCAAGGCACGGAGGCCCCTCACAGCTTGGCTAGTGGTCATGATGAAAATGGCCACAGACACTCTTTACTGAGTGCCTACGATGTGGTGATGAATCTAAACTCTGAAGTCATAGATAGATAAAAGTGGTTTCAAGCCATCTCATCACTTGCAAGTTGTGGGGTCTTGTCACTGAACTTCAATTTCCTCATTGGCAACATGGAGGAAGGGGTGTTGATAGTAGCATTTGCCTCAGAGCACTTCAGTGAAGTTTAATGAGAAATGTGCCCATAAGAGTGTCACGCACAATGCTTGGCACATATGAAATATATCATAAACCATAGCTACTATTTGTATGCCCCAGCCACAGCTCTGGACATTTTATTTGACATATTTATTTACTCAACCCAATAGTTGAGTAAAGGGGAACATCTTTCCTAATTTATCTCACAGGTGGGAAAACAGAGGTTCAGTAAAGGGCTGGATTATTTGCTCAAACACTTGTAGCTCGTGAGTGGCAGCCTGGGATTTGAAGGTATCTCTTTGACTTCAAAGCCTTAACCATTTGATCACCAAAGGGTTTCTGTCTCTTTTGAACCAAAATTTAGGTCATAATCTGGTAAGGGACCAAACATTTAAAGTTGGTTCTGGACCTGAATATCCAGGGTGCTCAGCAGCCAGGATGGGTGGCAGGAGGTCCCTGTGGGGCTGTGCATGGCTCTACTCTTGCTGTCTCAACATCCCTCTTTCTGTAACGTTCCATTTATCATCCCACAGACAATCTACAGGGTGGTTTCAGAACTGCTGCCAGGGCTTTGCTGCCCAGAGGCTCCAATGGACAGCAGCAATGGAGCTGCTGTCTGGTGTTATTATTCCCTTTGCATGCTCTGAGCATTTTGCAGGATGGTGGATGGAGACGAGGACCCATGCCAGAGGCCTGCGCCTTCCTGTCAGAGAGTAGCTTCTTGGGGCTACCCAGCTGCCAGTGATGATGCTATTGAAAACAATTTCTGTTGAGCAGAATCCTGAGCAGGGGCCAGGCTGCCTCTATCCTCCTTCTACTGCCGCTCCAATGTACGTCCGATCCCAGGGTAAGTGTTCCCATCTGTGTTATTCTATTAACTGAAAAGGAAGGAATTAGCCCATGAACTTGTCACATCTTGTGACCTGTTGCACACTGAGATGGGAGGTGGTGGCAGAACAAACGGCATTCTTTCTCTCAGCGCCTTTCAGTCTCACTGAGGAACATCGGAAGAGCCGTTCTGACTCCATGAGACACACCAGCACCATCCCTAAAGTCAGGCAAGGCCTCTTCAAGCTGCACCTCATGGAGAGCTGAAGGGAAAGGGTGGCAGAACCTCAAAGGAAATTTCCCCTCTCTGCCAAGCTCCAGATGGAAGACCTTCCCACGGAAACGCTTGCTGGAGACGCTTTGCTGACACACAGCGCTGCCAAGGGAAAGGGCCTCTGGCGGGGCTGTTCTTGTCCTTTCTCACGGGAGAACACAAGGCTGGGGAGGTGGCAAAGGCCCTCCGGGGATATGCCTTGGTGGAAGGACCCTATGGGAGGGCCCTTTGTGGAGGGTCTCGGGGAAGTTCAGACCTCGAGCCGGTGGTTGAGACTGGCTCCTCACACAGAGATTTTCAAGGCGACATGACAACACTTTGAAGGTGTCTTTGATCCATGTTTTCTTTTCACAAGGCTTTTACAGGAATCCATGCTTGACTAAGTGTTGGATACAGATTTAGGGAAAGAACACACTCGAGTATGAAGTGTTCGGGAGAACTGGGCTCCATCTCGAGATTTCCTGATGGCGTTGGTTTGTACCAGTTTGCCTTGGCAGAAACTCAGTTAGGAAATGAGAGGAAGAGGGAAAAAAAAATAGAAAAGAGAAATCCCTCTTTTTGAATTCAACCCCATTGTGCCCCCCCTGTAATTGGCAGAGACCAAGAGTCAGAACAGTCGTAGGCTCTGTGTCTCCAGAGAGAGCAAGAGACAGGACCTATCTCATGGGTGGGTTGGTCAAAGCTGAGAGAAGAAGGCTCTGGAGTCCCCCAAAGAAGTTTTGCCCAGAAGAAGGGGCTCCCTGCCAGCTCGGATTGCCACCAAAAGGCATTGTCTGCTTCCTACTTCCCATGTCCTCTCAAAAAAGAAACACTCTGCTACATGAAGACAAACACTGATTCCAGGATCTCAGACCCAGCCTATGTCATGACCTCTAGAAATAATTTCCATCAGCAAGAATATAAATATGCTTTTTTTTCTCTCTCTCTTTCTTTGATTTCCTCTGTTTTTATAATTTTATGGCACATACTGGGAGCCACTGTTGAGGTAGTTCTGCCTCACCCCTCACCAATAATAAGCTGTGAATCAGTAAGTCAGGGCTGAGGTCAAGGCTTATTCTCTGACCCACAGGACCAGGATGCAGATGGTGCATGGGTCTGATTTGAAACCCTTTGCACTGGGGACTCCATCTAGCCCCGAACCCACAGATGACACCTGAATCAGCCAAATCTCCAAACTTTGACTTGAACCCTCCTGTTGAAAGGGTATCTTGGATCCCAACACCACTGATGAAATGGAACAAGACAGAAGAATATGCCATCCATACCTTTGTGCTCTTTTGGTACATAATGTCCTCAGTAATGAAGGGCTCTCCTAGATTTTAGATAAGTAATAATTAATCCAATAAGATTAATTCCAAGAACATTTTGTTAAGCACATTTTTTTTTTTTTACAAAATACTGTGGTTGTCGTTGGTAATATACAGATGATCACAATGAACGATGGTCTAGAAGGAGTTACAGCCTTGTAATAAACAAATATTTTCAACTGAATATAACAAAGCTATTAGATAATATCTATTAAGCCTTTAATATGACTCAGGGGCTGTAAATATATTAAAGCATTTCATCAACTGTCTGAGATAGGTGCTGTTATCATCCACATTTTACTGATGAGGAAACGGAAGGTCCAAGAGGTTGGATAATTTGCTCACGAGTATTCTACTGGTGATGCTATTCTGGTGCTCTACCAGGCATCCAACTCCAGAGCACGTAATTCCTTAAATGCTGTTTTAGTTCTCTGGGGAAACTGGTGAAGGTACAATGTATCTGACTGGGACAGAGAGGGCAAATTATGATAATTATCTCACACACTGCATTTTCCTGTGTGCATTATTTGGCCTCCACAAAGCCATGACCCCAGCTCCCCTCTCTTGCCTAAACTTCACTTACCATGTCCAATGTCCATTGCTCATCTGCACCCGCAGGGCCAAAGCCACCAAGAAGCCAACACATCCCCACATAGACTAATTATCCTTTCCCCTAAATCTCTCTTTCCTTTACATTTTCTGGTCAAGTAGAAGACTTAGATTTCTCCTTGAAAAGGAAAATAGAGACTACCAGCAATGGCCTGTCTCCAGCCTAAAAATGAATACATCATAGGCTAGAGTATCAAGAAAACACATTCCCTTTCTTCCAATAAATTTCCAACTCACAATTGAAATAAAATAATCACACATGTGTTTATTCATTTCAGGTCTGTTTGGCCTTGAGGGTAGGACTAAGTCTCATTTTTCACTATATCCATATACCTAGTACAGTACCTCTAAATATTTAATAAATATTGTGAAATCAATAAATGAATCCCTGCACTGGATTCTGTACATGTTTCTTGATTCTTCATAAAGTTGGTGTAACACCTACTGTGTGCCAAGTGTTTCCTTGGTCTTTTGAATGTAGAGTCAAACAAGACAACAACCTATTCTTAAGAAGCCTGTAGTCTTGGGGTGCCCAGGTGGCTCAGTCGGTTAAGCGTCTGACTTTGGCTCAGATCATGATCTCAGGGTCCTGGGATCGAGCTCCGTGTCAGGAGGGGAGTCTGCTTCTCCCTCTGCCCCTCCCTTCGCTCGTTCTCCCTCTCAAATAAATAAATAAAATCTTTGGAAAGCCGAAGTGGTCTTTTAAAATCACAGATTAACTTTCCAGTCTAGTTAAGACTCTCCAGTGGCTTCCCATTTTAAGTAAGAGTAACATCTGAACTCTTACGTGGCCTGCAAGGTGCTCCCTGACCCGCTCTGTGCTTCCCACCTCATACCACATTCCTTCTTGTTGAAAATATCCAAGCTACATTGGCCTTTTGATCTTTTTCTGCCTTGAACCCGCTAAGCTCATCTTCCACTTTGGGCCTTTGCATCAGCTGCTTCCCTGAATTCCCCTTTTCTGATCTTCACCTGTCTCCCTCCTTTTGGCCATTCATTGCTCAGCCTTAATGACTGCTCCTTGGAGAAGCTTTCCTAGATGATCCAACTACAGTGGTCCCCTGCTCTGTCCTACCATCCTGTGTTAATTCCTTGTGTAGTGCTCCTGGATAGCTACTATGTTCTTGTTTATTTATCAGTTTATAATTTGTCTCCCCTGTTAGCATGTATGCTGTAATGCAAGTAACATTCTCCGACTTGTTCACTATTGTATCCCATTATTAGAACAGGGCCAGACGCTTTGTGGATGCCTGATAAATAAGAGATGAAGAATTGAATTATTGAATAAAATAAACCTCCAGCCAAGGTGCTGGACATGGCCTTCCCTTCTCATTCTATAGAGGTTAAGGGAGTTTTGTTTGTTTTAATTTTCAATAATCTGTTAGGTTTTCTAATCTCCCCATTACCTTATGGTTTTGTTGCGTTGTGTTCTGAACTGTTTGTCAAAGCACGATTTGTAATGTTCAGAAATTAGCAGGACTTTTTCATCAGTAAGGACTGGGTAAATAAACTGCATTACCTCCACAAAATAGAAAACTCTGCCAACATTAAAATGCTAACATATGACTTTATTTATTGACATGGAAAGCTTGTCATGTATATATTATTGATTCAAACATTTATAAAACATTGTTAATCAGTTCATTGAAATTGTGTGCTTTCAGAGAGCTCTTCAGTGAAATGTTAGTGTTTGTTTCCTGAAGGTTGTGGGATTTTAGGTAATTATACAATATATCACTTGCTGGAAGGACATTTTTAAAAGTTTTTTTCATTTAAAAAATAAAGTAAAAAAAACAATATTTGGAACAAAAAACAGAGACAGCCAAAAATATTATTTATTATGCTTAAAACCTTCTCATGGATCCCTATTGCCCACAGAGTGAAGTCTGAACAACTTAGTGTGGCCTTAACACCCTCCTCCATGGTACCATTTTCTTTTCCAGGCTCACTTTCCAACAAGGCCCCCAGCAGGACTCTAAACCCAGTCATACCCCTCCTTTTGCAGTTCCCCAAGATGGCCACGCTTGGCCATGTTCTCATTTTCACTGCAGCTCCCTTAGACGACAGTGCCCTTCTCCACCTTGCTCTCAGGAACACACCTGAGCCGTTTCGAGGACTCGGCACCACACTCCCTCCCCCTCTGAGACCTTTCTTTAAACTTTGCACATGGCTGTGTCAAAACCCACCTTCTCTCTTCCACCAGATACATCTTGGTATCTGCCTGTTCATATTCAGGTCTCGTCTAATAGCTGGCATGATGTCCTGGTCAATAAGACGTGCCTAGTAATTGTGGGAAATGGTCTTGTTCTTAATTCATCACCACCCTGCAAATACTGGCCTTCCCTCCATTTGACAGCATGGAACATTTAAGCAAGTTTCCCAATTTCACATATTCATTGAGTTGGTGGTATTTCCAGGATTCAGATCCAGCCAGTTCTGCTCCCCATCATACGTGCTGAACCATTACATGCCGCTGTTGCCCACCTGCCACAGCACACGGCACGTTGAGGGGCTTTATTTAGACTTAAGGAATGGCTAATGCCACAGAGGTATAAATTCTCTTGCTGGGGTGAGGCTCCATCCTAAGTACGAGAAATAAACCTCAACACTTATATGTCCATGCCTTTTTGTGATTGAAGTTATTCATCTTGTACTATAATTCTTAGTTTTCTCTGAAGCAAAACCCTTGGTAGATGCATCTTCAATCATATGTCTCGTGGTTGAAGGCCCCAATCCTGACACCTTGCTTCTATTTGACATTTTAGTTAATCCATTAGAAGTACACAAAGGTACAGCACGGTCTGTTACTAGAAATTTGAAAATAAAACTTGGTAACCAATAATGCATAATGCTGTTCTTTCCGTGGAATGCAGTACATAAGAGCATAAGAGCTCTGGACTCCCAATTCTCCTTTCACCTCTCACTGTGGGCCCTTGGGCAAGCTGCTTTTATTTTCTGTTCTCCTTTGCCCTATGGAATGAACATGCTAATACTACCTTCTCCATAGTGTTATTTTTAGGATGCAATGAAATAATACAGGGAAAATGTGTAGTATGGTCTGGAACATAAGTGCTCAATCAAGCATCAAACCCAAAAATTAGCTATGGTTGTCATTATTTTCCACTCCAGGGACATTATCACTCTGGGTAGAGGAGAGGCCAGATAAGACACTCAAAGGGTTGAAGTCCTAAAGGAGATGAATCTTCCTTACTAATCTCCTGCAGACATATCTTACAAGATGAACAAATCCTGTACTTGCAAGCATTTACCTCTTCTCAGACTATTTATTCCCCTGCATTTTTTCCCTAACACGGTTGCTGCTTCCCTTTTTCCTGTGTTTTTTTTTTTTTTTTTTTCCCAGTAACACTCTTCTCTAATTCTGGCTTGCATGGAAGCTAGCCCTAAAAGGTAAGGGGTAGACAGATAAGCACTCTGTCCCAGGGAAAAGAGAAGAAGACAGGGATGAAATCTCTATCCTGCCACATATATAACATCCTCTTTTTCTACTTTCTTTTGGACCACAATACCAACCAAGTGGAGCCTGGTACTGTCCCCAGTCTAGCAGGATCCGAGAGTGGGAGCCTGAAGTGTGTATATCTTGAATATTCAGACATGTTTGGGAAAGCCTGGAGGGTTAGCCAGGGAAGTAGGATGTTAGCCAAGGAGGCTCGTGGGTGGGATTCCAACCTATGATTCTCTCTCTACTGGTCATAGCCCTGTTAGAGGAACTGTACTGATCTATTTCAGGTCTTAGCTTACCTGTTGGTTCTTTCCTAAATACCAAATTCACTGAGGTCTTCAAGAATGTCTACTTTATTTTTTTTTTAAAGATTTTATTTATTTATTTGAGAGAGAGAGAATGAGAGAGAGAGAGCACATGAGAGGGGGGAGGGTCAGAGGGAGAAGCAGACTCCCTGCCGAGCAGGGAGCCCGATGCGGGACTCGATCCAGGGACTCCAGGATCATGACCTGAGCCGAAGGCAGTCGCTTAACCAACTGAGCCACCCAGGCGCCCGAATGTCTACTTTATTAATATTCATCCAGCACCCAGCAGAGGGCCTGACCCACCGAACACACACACTACACATGTATGGAATAAATGAGTGAATGAATGACAAAGAACTAAAAGCTCATCAGTCTGACCCAAGGAAAATGGCTTTCTTTATACAGGAGAGGCCATTTTGAATAAAACATAGTATGGTGAGTTTTTCAAATGGAATTTGGCTACCCCTGTCCCTAAGAGCTAGTGACAATATACTGTTAGAAAACAATTTCAAGTGAAACGAATTCCCACCAATCTCTGTTAGCGAGGACAACACCGAACATCCTGGCTTTAAGGTCTGTTTCCCAAGAGCATGTAATGAGAGGGCCTGGATAATTTCTCTCACTGGTGCTTGACCACTCGAGGACATTGAAAAACAGAAATAAGGAGAAACTACAAACATTTTGGAAGCCATCAAAGAGGGAGAGATCCCTGAAATGACCTGGGAGTCCTTATAATTAGAGACTGAATAAGAATCCACGGGAAGGGTGACTGGAGAAAGGAGATGTCAACAGTACTATCTCTGCTGTGCCCTTATTCTGTGGCTTTGCGCATGAAACTCAGTTTATTCATCACTAAAGTGGAAGTTTTAATGGTATCCACCTTGAGCATTATTGTAAGATTAAATTATATAAAAAGGCACAGTGTTCTGCATGGATGATAATTCCAGTATGTGATAATTTAGTAAGCCTGATGAAGAGGAGAAGGATGAGGAGGAGGTGGAGGATAATGACAGATGATGAGATCATGTAGCAAAGCTTATCAGAAATACTCCATTCTGATTAGGGTAGGGAAGTCTTGAGTGAGTTTTCCCAATTCTGGCATGTGGGTAATGAGCCAGAGAAGGGCTGTTTTACAACTATTCTGACAATTCAAAGGTATTTTAAGACTATTGTGGTCGGGAGAAAAAAACACGGATTGCAATTTTGAGGACTTATCCAGATGTATTTAGCAAGTGCCCATCTGGACCATCAGCCAATTTCTACTGATAGTAGAGCCAACTCATCCTTTGTGAGCAATGTACCAGATAGTTCACTGGTGTAAGAGATGACTGTGTGTCCTCACATGTTTCTTCTAGCGTGGGTAATGTGAATGAGTTCCTCTAAAAGTTTTGCAGGAGTTAAGTCATGGAAAGATATTCAATACAACGAGACATTAAAAGGCAGTTTTCCTAGAGCTTTCTGTGAAGATAGATTAAATGGATATTCCCAAGAGTTTACTTGTAAAATGGGAACCTAGAGAGTCTGTGAGACTCAGAAGAGTTTGCACTTATTTGTAGAAAAAGAGTTTAGGATCTTTTTAGCAAAAATCCTATTGCACGTATGGGAACACATCCATAGTGCTGAGTCCCGAATGTCGTCAGAGAAGTGTGACCATATGGTAGGACAAAATGGAGAAATAATTTCATATTCTTATGAAAACCATACCCTAAGGGAAATGAAATTGGTCCTAGGAGGAGTTCCTTGAAATTCAGAGGGAAAAAGATCTGAAACATAGCTGGCCAGATGAGTTTCATTCTCTAGGTGTAGTGTACATGTTTGTGTGTTCTTATCACATTAATAAAGCTTTATCTATCTTTACTTATTTTGTCTGTATAATGTGTCTAGTTGAGAGTAATGTATATATTCCAAACAAAAAATTCCCTTTGAATTTCTAAAAGATTAATTGGCATATTTATTACTCAGCTACTGAGACTAGCAGAGAGTAGTAGTTACTTATTCATAATGGAATATAACTCCTGGTAAATTTTTTTTTTTTTTAAAGATTTTATTTATTTATTTGAGAGAGAGAGAGCACATGAGGTGGGGGAGGGTCAGAGGAAGAAGCAGACTCCCTGCCGAGCAGGGAGCCCGATGCGGGACTCGATCCAGGGACTCCAGGATCATGACCTGAGCCGAAGGCAGTCGCTTAACCAGCTGAGCCACCCAGGCGCCCTATAACTCCTGGTAAATTAACTCTTGTCCTATTTGTATGTTTTTCCACCCAGGAGTCTGCTCTATCTGATATTAATACTGACACATCTATGTTGTTCTTATTTACATTTTCCTGATACACATTTTCTAAATACTGTGTTTAAACCTCCTGAGCCATTTTTAAAAATTGTGTCTTCCAAGAGGTGCATTTTTGTTTCTCACCTGAACCAGTGGTTTCTAAATATTGTGGTGTTATAATCATTTACATTTGTTGTCATAAGAGATAAATTCCGGCTTCCTTCTGTGATCCTATGTTTTCTGTATTTCATGCTTTCCTACCATTTTCCCCTATTTCCTGTCTTTTGCTAGTTGAACTCTGCTTTGATTTCTTTAATCTCCTGCAGTAATTTGGGAGGAATCATCCTGTTTTTGTTTCTACTGAATTTTGCAAAATAACATACTTGATCTGATATTCCTCTAATTATCAAGGTCAAGAAGAAACAATAGCCTTTGACTCAATCCTATTTTGGTCGAGAAATTTAGCACATTTTATTTTTTCATCCCTTCTCCCATTTCCCGGTATTTCGTGGTATCGTATGTGATTTTAGGCAACTGTTATTATTTCTAAAATATCTTACATTTTAAGTTATAAACATTTACTGTAAAATTTAGAAAATTCTCCCTTGTTTCTTTCAGAAATGTTCTTGGCCTCGTTCTCATTAATTTCCACTTTCAATATTCTTGTTCAGTTTGCTTTTCCATTGTCTCTGCAGGGTCCTCTGATGTCACAGCTCCTCAGATGCGGATGGCCTGGGTTCTCTGTTCTGTGCTTTTCCCGCCCGATCTCTGTAGCCTCTTAGGTGATCTCAGATGCTCCCAGGCATCTGGTCATCACCTCTGTGCTTGTAACTCTTGAATCTCTGTCCTCCTGGCAGATTTCTCTCCTGCCATTGAGATCTGTGAACCCAACAGCTTGCTGGATATCTTTTCCCAGTCTTGAAGGGGTGGCCTCATGTCGGAAATGAAACTTACCATTCAACTTTGCCCTAACTCTTGGTTGTCTCTTGAAACTTGGTGATTGTCTGAGCAGCCTATTTTAGTTTTAACAGCTTGCATTGTTGAGGGCACGCCAAGACCTGTCAGTGTCCCCAAAGGGGGGAATCTCAGTCAGTACTTAGATTCAGGCTGATTGGAAGCCAGATCCTCAGGCAGCAGCTTTTAAAGTATGCAAATATATACAAGCTGTCGAGCAAGAAGACGACAAAGCTGTAAAGCAACCAAAAGTGTTTATTTGGGGTTTGAGGGATTTCAATCTGGGAGACACAGAGTCGACCGAAATCGAAAGTGTGTTCCGAATTGCAAGTAGGGAGTGCAGGCTTATAAAGACAGAGACCACAAGGTTACATAACTTGTTTTGAAGGAATTATGATTGGTGCTGACAGAGTTAAATTGAATCTCTAATACACCATTGGCTATTTAGCTAACAGGTATTACATTATCCTATTTCAGTCCAAAGTTGAAGGGTGTGTTCCAGAAGGTGGTCCAGGTGCAATTGACAAGTTACAACTGACAAAAGTCAGAAGTCCATGGTGTTCCAAAAATTGAAACTGCATTGAAATAGGAGCCTTGCATAGGCCTTGCTTCCTCAGTATCCTCCAGACACTATTTTTAATGACTCTCTTAGCACTGCTTCCTTCGCTTTGGAATCTTCTCTCACAAGGTATACCTCATTTTATTGTGCCTCGCAGACACTGTGGTTTTTTTAACCAGTCGAAGGTTTGTGGCAAGTCTGTCGGTGCCATTTTTCCAAGAGTACTTGCTTACTACTTCATGTCTCTGTGTCACATTTTGGTAATCCTCACAATATCTCAAACTTACTCAAAGTTGTTATATTTGTTATGGTGGTCTGTGATTACTATTCACTGAAAGCTCAGATGATGGTTAGCATTTTTTAGCAAAAATGTGTTTTTTAATTAAGGTATATACTTTTTTTTCTTACACATAGTACTATTGCACACTTAGTAGACTACAGTATGGTGTAAACGTAACTCCTATATGCACTGGGAAACCAAAAATTTCATTTGACTCACTTTATTGCGAGATTCGCTTTGTCACAGTGGCCAGGAACTGAACCCACAATACCTCAGGTGTGCCTATACAGTGCTGTGGGACCACAAGTATAAGCCCAGCACAAACCCTGGGGTCCCTATGAGAGTCTGAGCATCTTTCTGGGGGTGTGCCAGTGAGCTCTTGCGAGGCTGAGGGAGGGTGCCAAGATGGCGCCCACCAGTTGGAGGATAAAGATGGCACCTGTGGAGAAAGACAAAAAAAGAGAAGGACAAAAGAGAGAGAGAAATAGGAAAAAGGAAAAAAAAAAAAGACACCCGCAGGCTTTAGCAAGGAAGGGGGAGAGCACAGAAGTGGCCCCCACCAGCGCCTTCTGTCCTGAAGATTCTCCCAACAGGCCCGGCCCCTCCAGATAGCTTTAGATCAGCGAATGAATCACTCTCAAGTCTGGGCGCTTTTCAAGTGGCTGCTTCTGCACCAGCCCTGGGGTAAATGAACCCATACGAGGCTTTAAGTGGCGCTGGCCAGTTCGTCTGGCCCATGCAGGCCCCATTGGTTTTCAAAGCCAGATGTTTTGGGGGCTCATGTCTCAGGTGCAAGTCTTAAAAGTTGGGGTGCCTGATGCAGGGTACAAACCTTTCACTCCTGAGGGAGACGCTCCAGGTTTTTGAGTTCCCGCCCAGTTGTGAGCCTCTCCAGGGTTGTGGGGCATGGCAAGACTTAGTCTCAACCTCTCCTACCTACCTCAGATGTGGCCCTTTTCATGTCTTCTCCATGGGAAGGAACTGATCCACAAGCTGTCAGGTCTTTTTCAGAGGCTATTGTCTCAGCCTATGTCGCCGCAGATCTCATGTGTCCTGGGAGGAGGTGAGGTCAAGGTGTTCCTGTATCACCGTCTTGGGCTACCTTTCCTGGATATCTTCTTTAACATCTCAGAGACACACAAAGATTTTCAACAGAAACAGTTACAGAAATACAGACTTCTCCCATTATTCTGCTATTCTCTTTAAGTCAAGGGAATGTGGTGCAGAGAACTAACCAATAATGAAGACCTATTATATGCCTGGCACCGCATGAAGCATTTTTATACTCAATCCCCATTTTAACACTCTGGTCTGAGGACTCAGGTGTCTAATTCTAAAAGTGGGAAAACTGAGTCTCAGGAAGTTTAAGAACCTTACCCAAGATACAGTTTTGGTTTTAAACACTTGAATTTTCTATTTCATCAACATTAAAACTTTTCTCTATTGTTTCTTCTGATTCCCTTTATCTTCATGGCTTGATTTCCTTTCTTTAAAGAGACAAGTCTTAGTCTTTCCCTTTGGACTCGTCCTTTTAGGCTGCCCATTCCCTTCTGAGGCTATTTCCAGGTTTGGTTCAACCCTGAAGGGGGAATATCCTACAGTTGGCCAGGAAACCAGCTCCACTTGGTAGTGGGGCAATGGGATGTCCTAGACCCCAACTCCCATGACTCTAGTGGAGCAATCTGCTGCCAGGACCCAGACCTTGAGGTGAATGGGCCCATGGGGATGATAGCTTATGGGATTCTGCCTAAAAGATTCATTGGCATTCAGAAATATTTTGCTTCTAATTCTTCCCATTTTACTTAAGAAGATGGGTGGAAGTAGAACAGCACACACGTTTTTTTGTTTTGTTTTATTTTTGTTTTTTAATAGACTACTGTGTATGGAGTGCCATGTGGAAGGTTCTAGTTTAGTGTTAATCCTGGAGGATTCTTCCACAGGCCCTGTTTGTCTGCAGCCAGATTTCTCATCTCCAGCACTTCAAGTCAACCTAAAACACGGCAAAGTATTACAGTGATCAAGCTAAAGGAGATCTCCAATTTCCATGTAAATGGAATGTGAATGTGGAACTTTCCCACCTATACTTTGGGTGGTACAAAATGCCCACATTCTTGTAGTCCTGCTTCTGCAGACCAAGGCAAACAGATTGCCCTTTGAATGTCTCAAAAGCTCTTTTTTTTTTTTTTCTTGTAATGCCAAATGCAATATTTGTTTGAAAAGACTACACCAGAAGTTTCCCAGCTGAGAAAACAGGCTTGTGAAAAATGGTTTCAGAAAATGAAATAAACCATGCAAAAGTTGTTCAGGGTGTGTTTGAAATGAACATCTGGATATGAACTGCTAAATTACCTCCTTCCTCCTCCTCCTCTTTCTCACAGCTGTTTGAAAGAGTCCTGAGGGCAGGGAAACAGGTCAATGGACCAAATTGCACCTTTCCCCCCCATTTCTAATCCCTTTTGCACCTATGCAAAGAATCTTGCTCACATGTGTGTTTAATAAGTGGGCACAAATACAAGAAAAAAATTATCTCAATTCCTGTTGACTCTCTACAGCAATACCAAAGGAAAATAAACTCTGGATTTAAAAATTTCTCAAACAAAACTTATGGTTCTAATAAAATATCACTTTCCAGTTGACTTTTTTATATCACGAGCTGAACAAACCACTCATTTCTCTTCATTTCTTCAGAAAGAAGGAATGATTATTACGTCACACTTTCCCTAAAGTTAAGAAAATCCAGTCCCCAAGGCTCGCCTTTTAACTTATAATTGAGAAACATGAACAGTTCTGCGTGTTCTTACTGAATTTCCCGTTGCATCTGTTTATCACATACCCCCTCCATAACCACCACTTCAACACACACACATCTAAAGAAGTACGTTAAGTACATTGGGAAAGAACAAGTTGACATTTATAGATCTTCATGAGAGTATCGGTGGCCACAACTAATGCAGAAAATATGAAATGATTGCCTCATATCAGAAGAACATGTAGGCAAGTCTTTGGGGAGACATGATAGATGTTTTCACATAAAAGGAGGTTGACTGGTCAACTCTGTACTGTCAGAGGCCAAAATGGGCCTAATGAGAAAAGGAGACTCAATATTTAAACAGGTTTTATCCTCTGTTTCAAGTGTCTGTTTCTTTTATCAGCCTCTCCTCTTTACTAGGATAGGAAAGGAGCCATGCTCATCCTTGGATCCTGTATGTACACAGTGCATTACAGGTGCTCAGTTGATCGATGAACACCTAACTGACCGACTGAATCCAGTTCCTAGTGTAGGTTTCTCAGAAGAAACAGGAGAAAACTCCCTTAAGAAGAAATGGCCGAGTACTTGCAAGGAAAGTTTGAGAAGCTTGGGGAAGAGGTTTCTTAGATTAGATGGACTCCAAGCCTCTCCCATTCTTAGGAGTCTGAAATTCTAAGTTCTCCTTCCATATTGTTTAGAAGGAGATTTCTGTCCACACGCCAGGACCATATGTCCACAGTCCCCCTTCCTCATATATCTCCCAGGCTATATTCAAAGACACTGAGCTGGTTCTTGCTAGAACCACTATAGAAACAGTCTTTGAACTTGACTCAAAGCTGCATGTCTAATCTATGCATCTCTTTTCATCTGAATTTATTTTGTTGTTTTGACCTCTGGCTCTGTACCAAGCAAACTATGCATAGCACTGAGTACCTGCTGGGGAGCCATTGAACTGCATGGCAAAGAGAAATGACCTGGCCCAGGAGATCAGAGAAGCCTTCCCCAAAGAAGCAATGTTTGAGGCAAACAACAGCAAAATAGATGAAGAAAGCATCCAGGAAAAGGGTCTTGTAGTACGAAAGAAGATCATGGACGATATTGCCTTGAAGCAGGGGTCCTATAAAATCTGAGACTGGAGAGTAGAACCCAAGGGAGAGAATGTGTGATGAGCATTAGGGAGCAGAGGCCATTTTGGGGCATCTCTGTAAGTCATATTAACTTGAACTTTACAATAATCTAGCCCCAGTGGATTACCTGAGGACCCAGACTCCCACGTATTCCTCAGGACAATGCCATTCGCCAGGCTGTTCCATCTGCCAGGCATCATATTCTTCTAATTCCTGTTTCACATTTTCTCTCTCCTTAAAACCAACCCTGGTGCTCCCTTCTCCAGGAGCCTCTGATCATGTCCTCAAATGGGCACACTTCTCCCCATGGGAGTCTATACCTCTTAGAGCACTTCCGCATCCCACCTCTCTGCTGCTTGGACTGGTGACCATCCATCCCAGATACTGGGAGCTTCATGACAGCAGGGTCTGTCTCCTACGGCTTTCCCTACCCCGTTCGCCTTGGTAAATACTTGTTGATGAACCGTGTACAACATTCTGCTCAAAATAGAGTATTAGTCAGGAGGAGCATGGGTCAGGCTTCTTAGGTTAGAATCTGGACACTATGACCTGCTCGATGCGGAATCTTCAGCAGGTTGCTCCATCGCTTCCAGTGTCCTTTTCTTCAGCTATGAAGTAGGGATAGTGATAATACCTATCCTCTAGGAATTGCATGAGCATTAAAAATAACATGTGTGAATAACTCAACCAAATGCTCGGAAATGTTAGTCATTATTATAAAAGCCTGAGGAAAGATTAGAGAGACTGAATTGTCAAGCCTGATTCACACTCACTTTTCTTAGTGAAGTCAAAATCTTCAGAGGATCTTGTATCTCTTATGTCCCTTTCTAGTGTTTGTGTCCATAACTACCCTACTACAATAATGCAACTTGGGAAAAATTGAAGAAAAACGGATGGCTGTAGTTTTTTTTTTTAAATTGAGATATAATTGACATATATCATATTAGTTTCAGGTGTACAACATAGTGCTTTGGTATTTGTATATATTGCAAAATGATCACCACAATAAGACTAGTTAACATTCATCACCATAGTTACAATTTTTTTTCCTTGTGAAGAGAACATTTAAGATCTTTTTAAGCAACCATCAAATATGCAATATAGTGTTATTAACTGTAGTCACCGTGCTGTACATTATATCCCTGGGACTTATTTATTTTATGACTGAAAGTTTATACCTCTTGATGATCTCACTTATAATCCAAGCTCATACAGAGACCATACAGATACAGAGAGCCCAGGTTGTGATTCCTTGCATGCACATACACACAGACAAAAGTTGAGCTGAAAGAACAAGCTAAGTGAAATCACTGAGTCACACAAGGGTAAAGAATGCTTCAGGAATGGTGAAAAGCACTTCCTCCTTAAGCCCCAATTCTGCTTCCTGGTCTGTATTCCCTGTCGCCATCTGAAACTGTGTCTTCCTCAAGTGACTGGTTTGCCCCCAATAGATTGTACCCCATCCAGTCTCTCATTTTAGTGTAACTAGGTGTGTAAATTACACAATAGCTGTGTAGTTTATTGTCCAACCAGGACTCTTTTGGGAGGAAAAGGATGCTCTGTTAAACTTTACACTGGGACTGCAGATGTGAATTGGACAGTCACAGGCAATTCAAGCTGTATGATCATCTAAGTTAGAACCAGCAATCATAGGGCACCTGGATGGCTCAGGTGGTTAAGCATCTGACTCTTGATTTCAGCTCAGATCATGATCTCAAGGTCGTGAGATCAATCCCCACAATCGGGCTCTGTGCTCAGCGTGGAGTCTGCTTGAGATTCTCTCTCTCCCTCTCCTTCTGCCCATCCCCCTGCTCTCTCACTCTTAAATAAATAAATAAATAAATAAATAAAATCTTTAAAAGACAAACAACAACAAAAAAGACCCAGCAATTGTGTTGACTTGGGTCACACAGCTTTCAGCGTCTTTCAAATTCAAACCTTCAGCCCAGCCAAAGAAGAGTAAGGCTCTTTCTGATCCAATTTATTTTTAATTGTATCAGAACATTTTCAACTCAGTGTTGCACATAGGTTTCCTGGAAGGCTATGTCAATATATTGTGAAACATCTGGATCTTTGGGTATTAGGATGTTGGAATATAATGAGCAGTTTTCATCCCAAATCTTTAGAATCATGTAGATAAACCGATTGGTTTCGATTCAGGGAACTTAACTGCCAGCTTCAATTAGCCCAGGTTCTTTAATATATTCTTTTTCTAACATAGTAGGCAACTTCAATAAATTATTATTTATAGAGTACTTATTAAAATGCTACAGGGAAATCGTTCCTGGAAATATCTCACTGTGTAACTGTAAATGATCAAGCCCTTAATTGCTGATTGAGTGTTTGAGGACTGAAGTCAGATCATAGGATCACAGCTACTCATGACTAAAGACTTCAGACAGCATCCATGCCAACTCTGCATCCAATTCCTGAATGCTTTCAACAACATCACTGCCACGGAGGAACCCAGGAAATATTTGATGTCTTGGTGATGGAAGGACTTGTTCCTGCCCAAAGTAAACCTTTCCTTTGCTGGATGGCTTTGCCCGCTCAAAAAATCTTTCCTGGTTTTAAGTGGAAATCTGCTTCCCAAATTTCTATGCACTGAGCCCCATTCTCTAATATAGACTCCATTCTGTGACAAAATGAATCTCTTTCAGCCCCTTTCTGCTCTCACATCATGAGGGGTAGTGCAGACCTGCATCATCTGAGCCAGTATGAAGCAAGCACAGCCCATGAAGTGACAGAGTACAGCAAAGTGGCTTATCCCATACCCTAGGGCCAGTGTGCTTGAGTTTGAATCCCTGCCCGACTCTAAGGAGGCAAGGCATTTAACCTTGCAGGATCGTAGTTTTTCCCATCTGTACAATGGGGAATGTTCCTAGGTATCTACTTCAGGCATTCTTGAAAGATAGGAGGTGGTGTATGCAAATGCTTAGAATAGTGTCTCCTGGTGATGTAAACACTACATAGCTATTATCACATAGAATCCTAGCAAATAGAGTCTGGAAATCATCCTTCAGCCTTGTAAGATCAGGGCTCAGTGGGCCAACAGTTAGTAAAGGGCACTTCGTGACCCTAAATGCAGCCTTCTCAAAATACCCTATCAAGCATTCCTAGTTATTTGGCTTGAATGCTGAGTTACTTTTTGGAGGGAATAAATCCTAGTAATTAAGAGTCAGGGCCTGGGAAATTGTATTCAACACTGAATATACATTAAATTGATTAGACAGGTCTCTTTATTTTTTAATAGCAATGAAATAAGAATTACTGAGGGTTCAGAAATGGATATTTTCTCAAAGCTCCTCAGGAAATGTGCAGTCAGATTAAGAACAATAGACTTAAAGTGAGTCTTTATGGGTCAGAATCTGGGTTCCTTCAATAACCAGCTGCACAACTTTGGGGAAATTTCTTAATCTCTTCAGGCCCCTGTTTTCACATCTGTAGATTGGAGATACAAATAAAAGAAGTTCCTTCTTCATAAAGCTACAATGACATTTAAATGAAATAGCACATATAGAGACAAGAGTACTCACTGGGTATTTGTTCTGTTTATCTCCCTTTAATAGGTATCTTCCATTCTTAATTCTCACCTCATCTCCATCTATCACCTTTGCCTCAACCTGCTAGCAGGTGTCAAAGCGTGCTGAGCACCATCTTGGCTATACGGACAACCCAAGGTCCTAGATGCTAGGATCTATCAAGAAACCCTTTCCTAACCTCAGTACCTCTCAGGCTGATGGTGGCCCAGTTTTCTTTTTGAGTAATTAAGAATGACTTGCATTGACAGAGCATTGGAATAGACCTGGGTCCCCAGTGGCAGAGCACTCAGGAGAGATCACAGCAAACTTACCATTCTAGGCTATGGCTTATATCAGCATTGGAATCATCTGGGTACTATCTGCTCCAAGATTGGTAGAAGTGCTTTACATACCTACTGCTCAAACTGGGGAACCCAAACCAGCAGCATGGGCATCACCTGTGAACTTGTTAGAACTACAAAATCACTGGTCTTACTTCAGACCCACCGAATCAGAAAGCAAATAGTTAACAGAATTCCCTGGTGATCTGTGTGCGCATTAAATTTAGGAAGTATTGTTCTTCGTCAATATTAAGAGGAATTCATTCCCAAGGTTTGTGCATTTTTCCAGAAACAACCTTCGTTCTACCACCCACCAAAAATTGATGCCTAGATGAAGCTCTTAACATCCCCTTGAATCAAAGCCCTCTAAATGAGTAGCTTCTCTCCATCTCTTCACCATCCTGTACCACTGGTTTAGCATTTATATAAATGCCTTCTTTGAGTTATTTTCTGGTTTGAATTTTCTACCTGATCCTTCGTCTTTGTTGAGACACAACACCTGATATTTGGCTTAATGGGGGGCCCTCCAAGACCAGTTCCTTATTCTAGTCATAGAATGAGTGTATGCTGTTGGCTATTCCAGCTTTTCTCACTGATTGATATTCCTTCTCTATGATGTTCCCCTCTGCAGGCACACCATACTTAGAAAGTTAGGGGGTGTTGGAGCCTGAATTCATATAGAAACAAAGAGAAGTCTGGCCTCAGGTAATATGCACTAAAGGCTTTCACTGAACAAAAAATACCCAGAGCAAAGTTAGAGAACAGTTTGCCCCAATTATCATTTGGCTTGACATTGTCATCAATACATAATGAAATCCCTGATTTCACTGGATTCCAAATAGCTGGAGAAAAGATGGAGGGAGGCTAGTGAATAAAAACCTGGGGTAAGTTTTGGGGTGTAATAGGCGTGCACACACATGTACACATATTGAACATCCGTCATTATGCTGGACAATGTGGATCCCAAAGTGAACAAAACCAAATCCTGTCTCTCTCATCCTTGGCCCTTGTGGAACTTACACCTTGGAGGAAAATAGACATGAATCAAGTAACCACAAAACTGTTTGTGACATCGTAGCAGTGATCAACACTCCTCAGAGAGAGGTACCAGTGCCCTAAGAACACACAAAAAAGGAGACAGATCTATTCAGGACGTTTCCTCTGAAGAAGGGACAAAACTGAGGGGTGGGTAGGGTTCAACAGGCCAAGGCGGGTGTGACAGGGAGGGATGGCCCATCTGGTGCTAATGTCCCATGACCAGGGAAATCAGGGCCCCTTGAGGAACTGAAACAAGCTGGAGTGGGTGGAGCCCAGAGGAAGGAGGAAGCAGAGGGAGGTCTGGGAAGCTTAGGCTGGAGTAATGGTGGGCACATCTTAGTCCTCATTCTGAGAGCACTGGGAAGAAACAAAAGGGGCAACAAGGCGGTATCTGTGTTCCTACACTAGGGACCTTTCTGCCAATATGGAGGACAGATTGGAGAAGGACAAGAAAGGATGTGAGGAGCAGACCAGTTAGGATTGCATCGCAGCCCCCAGGATGGGGACATGGTGCCTGGACTGTGGAGGTGGTGGGGGCAGTAGAGAGAAGTGGGATGTTCCTAGAGGTAGGTGGTAAAATCGAAAGCACTCAGGTTAGTTTGGTGGGCAGGAGCACAGGGGAGGGAGGTGTTAAGCATGAGAGTTTGCAAAACTTCCTGGATGCTGCTCTTTTGACTAAGGCAGGGAGTGCCGGACAGATATCAGATCGATTGGTTGGGGTGGTCATGAGTTACATTTTGAACATTGTGAGTTGGAAGCCTTCCCTGACCTCCCAGACAAAGATATGCAGGATTGGAGTTTGGATGGGAGTTCTGGGCTGGAGGGGAGTATTTTTTTTTTTTATTGTTATGTTAATCCCCATACATTACATCATTAGTTTTAGATATAGTGTTCCATGATTCATTGTTTGTGCATAACACCCAGTGCTCCATGCAGAACGTGCCCTCCTCAATACCCATCACCAGGCTAACCCATCCTCCCAACCCCCTCCCCTCTAGAACCCTCAGTTTGTTTTTCAGAGTCCATCGTCTCTCATGGTTCTTCTCCCCCTCCGATTTCCCCCCCTTCATTCTTCCCCTCCTGCTACATTCTTCTTCTTCTTTTTTTCTTTCTTAACATATATTGCATTATTTGTTTCAGAGGTACAGATCTGAGATTCAACAGTCTTGCACAGTTCACAGCGCTTACCAGAACACATACCCTCCCCAGTGTCCATCACCCAGTCACCCCATCCCTCCCACCCCACCCCCCACTCCAGCAACCCTCAGTTTGTTTCCTGAGATTAAGAATTCCTCATATCAGTGAGGTCATATGATACATGTCTTTCTCTGTTTGACTTATTTCGCTCAGCATAATACCCTCCAGTTCCATCCACGTCGTTGCAAATGGCAAGATCTTATTCCTTTTGATGGCTGCATAATATTCCATTGTATATATATACCACATCTTCTTTATCCATTCATCTGTTGATGGACATCTTGGCTCTTTCCACAGTTTGGTTATTGTGGACATTGCTGCTATAAATATCGGGGTGCACGTAGCCTTTCGGGTCCCTACTTTTGTATCTTTGGGGTAAATACCCAGTAGTGCAATTGCTGGATCATATGGTAGCTCTATTTTCAACTTTTTGAGGAACCTCCATACTGTTTTCCAGAGTGGCTGCACCAGCTTGCATTCCCACCAACAGTGGAGGAGGGTTCCCCTTTCTCCGCATCCCCGCCAACATCTGTCATTTCCTGACTTGTTAATTTTAGCCATTCTGACTGGTGTGAGGTGGTATCTCATTGAGGTTTTGATTTGGATTTCCCTGATGCCGAGCGATATTGAACACTTTTTCATGTGTCTGTTGGCCATTTGGATGTCTTCTTTGCAAAAATGTCTGTTCATGTCTTCTGCCCATTTCTTGATTGGATTCTTTGTTCTTTGGGTGTTGAGTTTGATGAGTTCTTTATAGATTTTGGATACTAGCCCTTTATCTGATATGTCATTTGCAAATATCTTCTCCCATTCTGTCAGTTGTCTTTTGGTTTTGTTGACTGTTTCCTTTGCTGTGCAAAAGCTTTTTATCTTGATGAAGTCCCAATAGTTCATTTTTGCCCTTGCTTCCCTTGCCTTTGGCGATGTTTCTAGGAAGAAGTTGCTGCGGCTGAGGTCGAAGAGGTTGCTGCCTGTGTTCTCCTTTAGGATTTTGATGGACTCCTGTCTCACATTGAGGTCTTTCAACCATTTGGAGTCTATTTTTGTGTGAGGTGTAAGGAAATGGTCCAGTTTCATTCTTCTGCATGTGGCTGTCCAATTTTCCCAACACCATTTGTTGAAGAGACTGTCTTTTTTCCATTGGACATTCTTTCCTGCTTTGTCAAAGATTAGTTGACCATAGAGTTGAGGGTCCATTTCTGGGCTCTCTATTCTGTTCCATTGATCTATGTGTCTGTTTTTGTGCCAGTACCATACTGTCTTGATGATGACAGCCCTGTAGTAGAGCTGGAAGTCTGGAATTGTGATGCCGCCAGCTTTGCTTTTCTTTTTCAACATTCCTCTGGCTATGCAGGGTCTTTTCTGGTTCCATACAAATTTTAGGATTATTTGTTCCATTTCTTTGAAGAAAGTGGATGGTATTTTGATGGGGATTGCATTGAATGTGTAGATTGCTCTAGGTAGGATTGACATCTTCACAATATTTGTTCTTCCAATCCATGAGCATGGAACGTTTTTCCATTTCTTTGTGTCTTCCTCAATTTCTTTCATGAGTATTTTATAGTTTTCTGAGTACAGATCCTTTGCCTCTTTGGTTAGATTTATTCCTAGGTATCTTATGGTTTTGGGTGCAATTGTAAATGGGATCGACTCCTTAATTTCTCTTTCTTCTGACTTGTTGTTGGTGTATAGGAATGCCACTGACTTCTGTGCATTGATTTTATATCCTGCCACTTGACTGAATTCCTGTATGAGTTCTAGCAGTTTTGGGGTGGAGTCTTTGGGATTTTCCACATAAAGTATCATATCATCTGCAAAGAGTGAGAGTTTGACTTCTTCTTTGCCAATTTGGATGCCTTTGATTTCTTTTTGTTGTCTGATTGCTGTGGCTAGGACTTCCAATACTATGTTGAATAGCAGTGGTGATAGTGGACATCCCTGCCGCGTTCCTGACCTTAGGGGGAAAGCTCTCAGTTTTTCCCCATTGAGAATGATATTCGCTGTAGGTTTTTCATAGATGGCTTTTATGATATTGAGGTATGTACCCTCTATCCCTACACTCTGAAGAGTTTTGATCAAGAAAGGATGCTGTACTTTGTCAAATGCTTTTTCTGCATCTATTGAGAGGATCATGTGATTCTTGTTTTTTCTTTTGTTAATGTATTGTATCACGTTGATTGATTTGCGGATGTTGAACCAACCTTGCAGCCCAGGGATAAATCCCACTTGGTCGTGGTGAATAATCCTTTTAATGTACTGTTGGATCCTATTGGCTAGTATTTTGGTGAGAATTTTTGCATCCATGTTCATCAGGGATATTGGTCTTGGAGGGGAGTATTTTATAATAATTATTTAAAAAATAGAAATAACAAATGTTACCATTTATTGAATACTCACTCGGTGCCAAAGCTAACCATCTATTATCTAATTTAATCTTGCAAGACTCCATGAAATGACTGATCATCCCCATGTTGCAGATGAGGAAGAGGAGGCCCAGAGACAGCATAGCTTCCAAGCTCCTAACCACTGTGTCACACTGCCCCCTGCTGAGCACCTACTAAGTGCCAGGCTCTTAGAAAACAAGTGTTTGAGACATTCCAAGGAGCTTCTATTCTGGTCAGGTAAATTCATGGATCTGTGTATCTCCCATAGCAAACTGAGGGAGGAGAAGCCATGAGGTAGGGATTCCTGCTATTTGTCAATTATCCTGTCACTCGTCTGCAAGCCACACCCCTCTTGTATTCACATGCCCAGGTACAGGGCACCTCCGCACAACTTCCGCCCTAGTCTTCTTTCTAAATTTTTCAACAAGAACAGTTGTTTTTCCTCCCGGATTTCAGGTGGTCCATGGGCAGGTAAGTTAAATAAGAAGAGTTTCACCACGCATCCACCAGGCAACACACCCCATTAGGCTTCAATTTCAGGATCTCAGACACACAGGACTGGGTGGGGGGCAGCCCAACACTGCTCTCCTTTAGTAAGATAACCTAAGGCTCTTATTTGCAGTTTCTTCTGGGTACCTGTCTGGGCATTGTTCTGAGGACGACAAGAATGACACTCCTCTAACTAGCTCTAAGTGGAATTAGACTCACCACAGCAGCTAAAGAAAGCATATTTATACAAAATGATCCCTTCGAGCATGTTCTGCTTTTGCCCAGACGTTGAATATAGCATGGCAGAATTTCACTGCTCCCGTTACCCAGAAGAGTTTGAGATTTGACACTGGGAACTTTTCCATAGTTTACACGGAACAGAGCATACAGATCAGCACTGAAAATATAAATCACTCTTAAACCCTTGTTTCTTATTATTCTCGTAACAATAGTCTAGTTGAAACTTAAGAAATTCTGCCTTGTGTGTGCCTCTGTATGTATGTGTGTGTGTATACAGAAAAATAAATACGTTTCCAATGATCCACTTTGGATTTAACTAAAATTCAATTTTATCTATTGTCAAGTGTGTTTTTGCTCTTTGAAATACTACCAATGTAATTAAAAAAAAAAAACTGTTTAGGATTAGCGCAAGTGATGATAATTAATGCCAATGCTGTCGTGAAGTGAGAAGTCGCAAGCAGTTGGGTCCTTTACTGTGTTTTACTTTTATACACCCTATAAAACTTTTCTCTCTTGTACAGAGTCATGCTTCTCATATTTTGTAATTTTCCTTAAACTTAAATCCCAGATCATAAAAGAAATGATATTTAGATTATCCAGCACGAGACAATTCAGAACAATGCCATATTTGAGCAGATAATCAGTGCTATCCTCAAGGACTGTCAGAGGTTATTGGCCCTTAGCAAACCACTGAGAATATGTAAACCCAAGCCCAGAGAGGAGCATATCATTTTGAGCATATTTTTTTCGGAAATATTATTATGATTTATTTTTACTCAGAGAGTAAAATATATTCATTATAAGTCATTTGACTATTAGGGGGAAATAGAAAACAGTCCCACTGCAAGGAGTGTGAGGAAATAACTGTTAGCAGTTGCCTCCATGGCATCCCAAAGCAGAGTTCTGAATAACTGATGTCCCCCCAAAATCATATAATTGTCCACACATTAGTGTGCAATGATGGTAATTACATCAAACCCAGGTTAAAAGCAGTTCTAAGAATTTCTAGATTTCCACCTGAGGCAGTTCCTTCACCTGTGCCCTGGGTGACATTCATTTCCACTTTTTCATAACTTTGCACTCTCTGGATTGTGGATCTTTCCAGAATATCGTTTGCTCAACTCTCCCTATTCTTTTTTTTTATTTTTTACGTTTATTTATTTATTTATTTAATAGAGAGAGACACAACAAGAGAGGGAACACAAGCAGGGGGAGAGGGAGAAGCAGGCTCGCTGCCGAGCAGGGAGCCCGACTCGGGGCTGGATCCCAGGACCCTGGGATCATGACCTGAGCCGAAGACAGACGCTGAATGACTGAGCCACCCAGGCGCCCCATCAACTCTCTCTATTCTTAAAAAAAGAATCTTCCTTGATTTTACTTCCCCCTTAACTCTTTTGGTGTGTGCCCTCTGTTAACAGCAACATTTCTCAAAAAGTTGTCTGCTCCACTGATATCCATTTTCTATAACTACTCACTTTTTCAAACACACCAAATCTGGCTTTGAGTCTTATCAGTCCAGGAGATAGTCTCTTTTCAATATCATGAGAGGCACCACACCACTAGATAAAACTGACACCTTCAATCTCTTTTTCATTTGCTTACCCATTCGTGTATTTATTGAATGCCCACTACATACCCAAGTTCTGTTCTAGGTATTGGAGACACAGCAGTGAAGAAAACTGACAAGAACTCCTGTTTTTTTGGACTTCACCATTATAGTGGTTACAGATAATAAACTTAGGAAGTAAAGTTGCATATTCTGTATCAGTGAGGGATCACTCACCAGACTTCAACTAACTTGACCATTTCCTGCCCAAGACACTCTTGGCTCCTGTGATCCAACACTCCTGCTTCTCTTCTTCCCAATCTAATGGATTTTTTTTTCTTCAGTCCTCTTTGTCAACTCTTTTTTCCTTTTTTGTTGGTTACTCCATATTGGAGTCCTTCAGGATTTTGCTTTAATTTGTTTCTTTGTATTCCTTTCATTCATTTATTTGACCCTCACTTGTGTATGTTCTATTTTATTCCTAGGTGATTTTTAAAAAAATTATTCCCCATTGTTTTAACCACCACTAGATCCCAGTGATGCTAAAACTGATGAATCGAAACCCAGAGATGGGTTTATTGTAAAGCTAAGGAGGTTGTTGTGGTTATGCCAGGCCACTCTTTTCATGGGCCTCTCTGAGTGTTGCAGGCTTTCAGGGAATGTACAATGTCTTAGGTATGGAGCAAAATAGAAGTCACAACCAGGGAGCGTTTCCTTGGAAGCATTTCCTGGCAAATTGCCTAAAGAAATCTCAGAAGGAAAGAAACTGAATCTTCATCATTACAGCAATTTGTTGTGACATCTTTTCCCACTCTAAATAAATACTACCTTTTATACCTAAGTTTGTGCTTTTAATTCTGTTCATTTTTTTTCTGAAAAATGGTCCCCCAAATTGCATAATCTTCAGTCCCCATAAAAATTGGATTCCTCTCTGTCCAGAACTTGCCTCTCTTCTGAAGTCCAGTTAGTGCCAAAAGTCTTTTTAAGTTTATACTTATTCCATCATTAGCCTCTAATCCATATTCCAGAATTCCTCCCTTTCTTTCCAGATTATTATGTATCTGTCTACCTGGTCTTTCCAACCACAGTGAAGCTCCCAACTGTCCTCTCTATACTTTGTCAGCCAAATACATTCTTCACAGGGTAACCAATGTAAATTTTTATAAACAGAAATCATCAGTGCTATTTGCATCTCGGAATTCTTCATTCTTCCATTGTTCTTACAATTCAAGGATTTATATTAAATCCAATATTTTTAACACTGCACCCATGTGCCAAAGGATCTCACCCATGTGCCAAAGGATCTCACCCATGCTTACATCCCCATTTTCATTCCTGGCTTCCGTTCTATGAACCAGTAAGCCTTTTCTCATTTCCTCCCAAAGATAGCATTCACTCCTCCATTGGGATTGTGCTACATAATCTTTTCACTTGTTGGGATTCTCTTATCCAAGATCTTCACCTGGCTAACTCTTAAGGTCTTGGCTTAAGCATCTTCTCTTTAGAGAATCCCTCAGCCCTTAGAGGGATTTTTGCTTCCCTAAAAATATATGGGATAGAGAAGTGGTGACTTACAGCCAAAGCAGGATCAGGTTGCCACTGCCACAAGGAGGTAGATGAATCCAAGGTAGAAAGACTAAAATAAAAATGGTGCAGACTGCTGTGTGTTTATCATGTCCTGTTTCTTCTTCATCTAGTGCATGGAGCCCTATGACTGAGGTCTCACTAGAGGAATGTAAGTGGTTCAGGTCTGGTCTCATGCAATCCTCCATGCTCATTCTTTCTTCCCTTATCTTCTGGCAGGATGCAGGGGATCTAGTGTAGGGCTTTGAAGCCCTAGAACTGCATAGAAATACTCACTTGAACTTTTGATGATCAAGAAACAAACTTCATTAGATTAAGCCTGTGGGATGTGGGGCTTGTTTGTACTGCAGTTAGTATCACTTACTATAATATCTCAAACAGCAAATTAAGAAATGAGCACCCACTGTATGTCCTCATCCCCAAACCATTTCACTTTCTATTCTATTTTTAACGTTCCATACCCCCACATGGATATAGAGTGGCTAAAAGAGTTCACTTGAAAGGCCCATTGGACTATAGTCCCCGCAGCAATCTCAAATTCAAAGAATTATTAATTTTGATGAACAATAGACATAATGGTTAAAAGCTGGGACTTTAGAATCTTTCAAAAGTGGACTTATTGCATTATGGCCTAACTGTATGCCCATTCTTTGTCCTTTACTTTGTAGTTCCTTCCCTTGTCAACTCTGGGTTCAACCATGTGACTTCCTTGGTTATGGAGTTGTTTGCAAACCTGACGCAAGCAGCATCTTGAAAAGCACATTCATGTTTCTCCTTTCTCCTTCCTCTTGCCTAAGTGGGTTTCTTCATTTTCACACTTCTTCCTTGCCATAAGAATGTGCTATTCTAAGCTCCTAGAGGAACGTGAGAGATAAATGGAGAAAAGTCAAGGTCATCTTAGATGACTTGACAGTTAGCTGACTCCCCCACCGGGGGGAAAAAAGAGAGAGAGAGAGAGAAATACCAGCCAAGATTAGCAGTCACCTATCTAGCTCCCAGTTGTCTTCAGAGACATGAGTGAGACCAGAAAAGTATAGCCTACTTGAACGTCATTAACAATAAATGGTTATTGTTTTGAGCCATTAAGTTTGGGGGTGGCTTATTGCAGAGTATTATGGAGGTGATAGATCAATGTGAAATAGGTCAAAGTAAAAATCCCAGGGCTGACATTTGTTAGCTCTGGGACCTTTGACAAGTTACTTAATGTCTCTGTGCCTCAATTTTTGCATCCAATAAATGGGATATGGTGGTGTTTCTTTCAAAAGATCGTTTCAAAGATTGATCAAGATGATAGATGAAAAACACAAAGCTTTGTTATTGGTGTATTGAATAGATCAGTAAATCTTAGATAAGATGAAGAGGTGAGGTGAAGGAAAAGGAGAAGGTAAAATAGAAGGGCAATGAGGTCTTTTGTAAGTCAAGAGTTTGGGTTCATCATGTCTGCTCAGCATTTTGGGTATCTAAGAGGAAAAAAAAAACATTGAAGAAATAAAAACCAATAGTCAGCCCATTCATTCATCACTCCAAATAAACTAAATTCTCTATTTTATAAGATGCATCACTGGGAGATTTGTATACTTAGTCCATGTGAGCTCAGTCCCTTGGAAGACATTCTTCACCAAATCTTGCTTCTAGATTTTACCTTTGATATTTATCGAAGATGTTTTATCAAATAACAATTTAAAAACCACTTTTGTCTTGGTTTCAATGTTGCTGTAAGAGTATTTTCCATTTTGCCCATCAATACCCCCATTAGAAGTTGTCGTGTAACATGTTTCTTTTAAAATATAGCAAATACAGAGAATGAAATGGAACCTATTATTTCTCCCTAGGAATCAATCTGTGTCCTCCTTTTTGACAGGCTTTTCTTTTAACCCCGACCACCAGGAAGCTCAAATATATTTCTCATCATAACAACTACATTACTCTTAAGTTTAGCATATTTATTTAATTCTCCAAAGATTCTGGATCCTTATGAATGTATCTCTAATGCTCTTTCTTACATGCCGTATGATTTAGCCACCTCAAGTCACGCATAAGCAAATGCGCCTTTTCTAATGCGTGGCGACAGTCTAGAACCAAATGTTCACAAACATTTGTAAAATCTAGACCAGAAGCTATTTCCTAAGGACCTCAGCTCAAACTCTGAAACCTGTTTTATGGTCTCTCAGCCTTAGTTTTGGAAAAGTCATCAGGTTGCTAACGGCTTTGGTGATCATAAAACAAAGTTTGCTCCTAAACAGAGGAAAAGGCTCTAAGAAGGAGAAACTTGTTCACAGAACACAGAGTGAGAAAAGGCCCCTCAGAAGCTTTGCTGGCATGAGTCCCAAGCTCATGTTACCAGGAATATTTACATTAAAAATATATCTCCAGCTTCACCAGCAGCTCTGAGGTCAAGCTCAAAATCCTGCCTGGGAGTTCTTTGGTTTTATTACCATTTGTCAGCTCAAGCTTTGGCTATGATTTCCCTGCCTTCTGAGGCATGAAGGCAAATAGAGCGGAGTGAGGGCTGGGAATAGTAGCCCTGATAGTGGGAGGTGGGGACAAGGGGCTTCTGAGGTTTTTCAGCAGGAAGGGTCTGGTTGAAGCCATGGTGGCCAAGAAATTTTTCCTTTACATACTGGTCTTTTTATATGCAAGGAAATGCCCACCAGGAGATTAGTAGGGCTGTATCTTGCCTCTTTTTCTGAAACATGCTCCTAGAGATAAACTTATTTGGTCCCCTTTCTCCACCCACCTAGAACCCCCTGAGAGGCCTTTCCAGCTGCAGGAGTGAGAGGGAGAGATTTATGCAGCTTCCACTGTAATTATAGCTATAATTATGATTTCACTGGGTTGCTACTCAATCTTAAATATTTCATCCTAAGCCTGACGTGGCTAAACACCTGTCAGAGAAGCAGGTAAAATATAATCTTATTATTCACATTGTTTTGTTTTAAAAACAATTTACAGATCTACATTTAAGGAAAAATTAAGTGAATAAGCAATTCCAATTTCAGTCTCTGTCAGTAACAACGCCAGCCAAAGTAATTCCATGAGAGACCACATAGTACAGAAGAAAAAGGTCATGGTCACACAGACCTGGGGTTAAATAATGCCATCACATTGCAACAACATATAAATCAAGTTCCAGCTCTCACTCACATTTCCAGTCCTGGTTCTGAACATCTTGTCCCAAATCATGCTTCATATTTTACTCAGTGAAGCTTTCAGGCTTCTTAGAAGTTTGCTTTTTCCAGTATTAGTTACCTTTTCAGTTTGGACTTGACTTTAGGCACTGATGACTTTTTACCTTTCACTGCTGCATTTAGATCTATTTTCCAGCTCATGGATTCTCTCTTGTGCTGTGTCTATTCTGGTATTTCATTTGTTCACTAAGGCATTTTTTAAAAAATTGTTTTCTGTATTTTTTTTTGAGAAGTATTATTTGGTCTTTTGCAAATATCCTATTTTTTATACCATATTTTCATTATGTATTCTATTATGTCATTTAATCTTTAATCACATTTAACGTTATTTTATAGAATATTTCAGATTATCATAGTTCCTTCAAATCTTAGAGTTATGCATGTATGTGTGTATATTGACTCATTGACTCTCCCTTATGAATTTTTAGGCTGACGCCTGGTTCTGCCCCTGCTCTGGGCATCTCATAGGTAAAACACATCCAGAGCGCCTGGGTGGCTCAGTTGGTGAAGCCTCTGACTCTTGGTTTTGGCTCAGGCCATGATCTCATAGGTCATGGGATCAAGCCCCACACCGGGCTCTGTGCTCAGTGTGGAGTCTGCTTGGTATTCTCTCCCTCTGCCTCCCCCCCTTCAATGCTCATGCTCTCTCTCTCTCTTTCTCTCAAATAAATAAATATTTTTAAAAAGGAAGAGTACATCCCCTATGGAGGGTAATAAGGAGACAGAACGCAATATACGTACAGATAGCAGACCACCTAGATACTTTCAGTTCCAGGATAACCTTCCCATAGAAAGCCAGGAGTCTTTCATTTTGCAACACCAGAATTCCTCTGGTCAATCACATTGATGAGTTGAACATGGAATAGAATGTGGATGTGCAGCATCATGATTAATACCTACATCCTCTTAAGATAGCCGGAGAAATGATAAATACACAGTACCTAGAAGCTTTTTAGAGCAAATTAATTTTTATTAACAGAAATCATGATCTCATCCCTTGGTGTGCACCAGAGACTCTTCCCCAGTACATCCTCCAGGGGGTGCTCACCAGACTACAAGTGCCTCTTCCTACCATTATACCCATGGATGGATGGTAGGAAACCTACTGCCCTGTTTCCAAATATAAGGAAAATAAGGGTCAAAACAATGAAGTAATTTTTCAAGGTCACATAAGTAAATAGAAGAGCTAGAATTTGAACATTGTTCTTTTTTTTCTTAAGATTTTATTTATTCATTTGAGACACAGAGATACAGAGAGAGAGAGAGAGAGAGAAAGTATGAGCAGGGAGAGAGGCACAGGGAGAGGGAGAAGCAGGTTCCTCGCTGAGCCAGGAGCCCGATGTGGGGCTCGATCCCAGGACCCTGGGATCATGACCTGAGCCGAAGGCAGACACTTAACCATCTGAGCCACCCAGGCACCCCTTGAACATTGTTCTTTCTGATTCCAGGGTCTGTGTTCATTTTCCCAGCAGGACAAGTCAGAGGGGAATGGACACATAAGCCTACTGGATCAGAGGCCCCCCCCAAAATTCATAATAAAGGCAAATGAGAAGGTTTCATATTTTGAGTTAAATTACCTAGTTGTCGTTTTAATCCCTTTACTTCTGTAGCTATTTTTCTCCCTTTTGTTGAGGCCTTGGCTAGCTGTCCACTAAGAATCCATGCTCCCTCACCATGACGGTGCTGTGGTGGGAATGTGGCTATCCGGTCAGGAACTAAACTTCCTGGCCCTTTTTGGGTAATATGACAAAGTTACTTATGTCCAGTGGGATATGGGTAGAAGTGATATGTGCCATTTATAAACCACGACTTGTAAAAATGCTCCAAGTGTAATTTTCCTTTCTCTCCATTGGACACCTGAATGTAGATGCCCAAGGCAACGTCAGAAATTGTACAGTAAAAGTGGCTGAGCCTCCATCGGCTCAGTCCTTCTCATCGAACAGAGAAGGACTTGCCTCTTCCAGTTCCTCGTGGCTTCTGGCCTTCCTTGGCTCAGAACTCACGTCTCTGCTTCCATCTTCACATTGCTTTCACGGTGTTTATCAAATCTCCTCTCCTTCCCTCTTATCAAAACAGGTGATTAGATTTAGGACCCACTTGGATAATACAGCATAGTCCCCCCAAGACAAGATCCTTAACTTAGTCACCTCTGTAAAGCCCATTTTTCCTTACAAGGTAATGGTTACCAGTCCCAGGGATTAGGACCCGATCTCTCCGGGGGCCACTCTTCAGCCTAGTACACCACCGAAAATGGCTGGAGTGGATCCAAAGCCAAAGATGATGCAGGAGGAAGGAGCTCTTAAAATGGGGAGGATGGCGAGTTGGGGGCTACTAAGATCTTTCATGAACTTCTTCAGTGAGGATAAGAACATATATTTCACAGACACACAAACATGCACACACAGTGAGGAGAGAGACTCAGAAACTCTCGGTGGTGGCTCGAGCCATGCAGGCTCCCTCAGTTACCTGGTCTGCCAACTGAAGCCCTGAGGAACATTGTTGTGGGGGCAGCTGCAGACTCATCTCCATTCCCCCCTTTTATGGACTCACTCAACCATTATTATTCAGCACCAGCTGTGAATCAGACTCTGTTCTATGCACTGGGATAGATCAAGGGAGCAGATGAAAGCAAGAGTGCCGGGCCTTGTGGTGGGACTGACAGTTAACAATACACTTCATTAATGACTAAATTAAGTGTAAATAAAAACATTCCAGTTTCCAATCTTCTGGCATCTCTCCTGTTTCCTTGACTCCCTGGAGATTAAAAGTAGAAACCAGTAAGTCACCGCCGGGCATGCTCTCTCATCACTCGGGTGGCATTTGGTTCTTCTCTTAGAAGTGTTTTCGATGCCTTTTTATTTGGGGTGGATTTTTTTCAGCACCTATGGGTTGTTGCATAATTTCCTACTAATCTGTAGGTGGGAATTACTTTCTGAGGGCAAAAAATGTACTCTCGCCCCACAGCTCCACTGCACAGCCTTGCGTCTCAGTGTTTATATTTTTGTTCATCTTTCCTTGCGTCGGTACCTTGCCTCTGCCCTCCCTCCCCCCATTCTCCCATTTGAGGTCTGTACAGGCTGCAGAGAGACAGACAGACAACCCGTCACAGCCCCCACCAGCACCCCAGCCTCTCCTGTCTGGCCCCGCTCTCAGCACAACCTGATGAAAAGATGTCACCGCAGACGAGCGCTTCACCTCCTCACCTCTCCCCTTCGCCCTCCGCCTCGTCTGAGCAGCACTGGGGGAAGCTGGGAGTGAGCAGAGATTAAATCAGGTGGTTGAAAGCTAACACCGTCTCTAAGCAACCCTCAAAGCGAACCCAGGAATTTCCACTGTAATATTATCCCCCAGGAAAAGGAGCAAGAAAATGAGAAAGTCAGTGCCTTGCTGGGCTCAGCATTGGGGTGCCCAGGCCCGCCGGGCGACAGGGAGGGGACAGTGGCCTGGTCTAAGCTGAGGAGCATCTGGGGGCAGAAAGAAAAGTGGGGCTCATGTAGACATCCATGTGGGAGCAATCAGGAACACGCCTGCCAAGGCTCCAGGCTCTGGGAGACATTCAGAAACTCCAAACAAGTGCATGGAAAAGATATACTTTGTTTTCTTTTTCCCCCACTGAGCAATGCTGGGCGTCGTGTTTCCATGGGAGGCTTTTGTGGCTAAGTTTGAAAAATGAAGCCAGCAGGTAAACTGGAGCTAATGGCCCCAACCCTGGGGCAGACATCTGGGGCGATGTTGACTTTGGTGCCGGAGAGCCAGCTGGCCTCTGCACGGCTCTCCCCTCCGGCCCCATTCCCTGCCCGCCTCCAGGGGGCTTCAGCTCCTAACGAGCCAACTGCCCAGTCCCCAGTGCTGGGTTACTGCTGCCCCCAGCCTCTTGCTGCGGTGCCAAAAATGTTTGTTTTATGAATGAACTCGTCCTGAAGGTGCTCTCTCCCTCATCCTGAGAGGCAACAGCTTCCCAAGAGCCCTTCCCATGCCGGGAAAGGGGTTCTCAGACCCAGGGAGATCTAGACTTGGTAGAACTGGCAATACGAGCTTATCTTAATGACCAAGATGTTGGGGAGGGAGGTGTCCTATACGCCAGACGCTGTGTCAGCTGGGTTCTCTGCACACCTCGCCCTGACAACTTAGGACAGAAGAGTTTTGTGGGTTTTTTTTCTCCTTTTATAGGTGAGAAAACTATAGCCTAGTGCATGTAACAGAACTAAAACCACAAAGTAACTAGTGCCCAGGTTTAAAAGATAAGTGACCCGTGCAAATAAATGCTCAAAAGGTATTTGTTAATGATATTGGAACATCAGTGATCTTTCCACTGAACTGCAGTTGGTTTTTAGAGCGTAGAAAAATGCTTGGTTTTTCAATACATACAGGAGGACTAAGGTATGTTGTGCAGTTATCCCAGCTGGGCCACAGTTGGTGATTTAGGTGGTTCCTGTTGGGTGGGATGAAGTGGCCTTCCCCATTTCAAAGCAGGGTCTGCTTCCTACCAGTGTGTGTGTGTGTGTGTGTGTGCGTGTGTGTGTGTGTGTGTGTGTGTGTAAGGGGACTGGGGATGGGGGGGTTGGTCAGAGAAAGACTTGCCACACCTGAACTGAGAAGTGAGGTCTGGTTTCCTTATATCTCTGTGCTGGGGTCTTTTCCATTTTCGGCAACAGAAGGTCACCTTCCCAGAATTGACTGGAGTCAGCCCCATCAACAACTGGGAGTCCACAAGACTCCTAAATGGGGTTCCCCAGTGTCTCTTCTCTATCCTTTGCCTAAGTCTGGTGTCATGGACACACAAGAGAAAAAAATGGAAAATGACAGTCCCTTCTCCCTGCTAAATGGTCCCATTCTTTGATTATTCATTCATTCATCCAACCATCCATCCAACCACCCACCCACCCGTCCATCCATCCAACCATCCATCCAACCACCCACCCACACATCCATCCATCCAACCTCTATCCATCCAATCATCCATCCATCCATCCAACCACCCATTCAAATTTTCTTAGCATTCACCACGTATCAGGCATGGTGCTAAGTGCTACCCAAGAACAGAGAGGAGAAAAAACACCTACAATGACGCATGGATGTAAGTTTACTGCCAGAACAGTGCCCAGCCCCTTCCCAGCCTTCACTGTCAGTCAGAAGTCTGGATGTGTACACAGAAGCTGGGATGCACACACAAAAACAGCACAAGCACAGAGTAGGGATCATTCTGTTGATGTGGATCTGACTCACCATTTCATGTTAGCCATACACAGACTCTTGTATCTGTTTTTACTCTTCCACTCCTGTCCTCGAGCCTCTAAATCTTCCATCCAACACTGCTGCTCCACTTCCTCTATACGATTGTATTCCCCTGACTTCATGTCTGAGTTGACAGGGATAGACTGTCAAGCAGAGCTTCAGAGTGAGCTCCCATGCTTTCACAAAGAGCAAGTCTGTGTTTCCTTCATCCAGAACATCAAACAAAATGTCTCCCTGGGCCCCTGACATCCATGTTGCCACCTCGTTAATGACTATCTGGGGGAAGGTTTTATGAGGTATCAGGGCAGATGCAAACAGATATAGGGGAGAATGAATGTCTTCTAGCCTGAGTCATGATGGGGTAAAAGCAATGCTGACCTTTTTGTGTATCTTCCCAAGTCATCAGCATGCATTTACTGGGTTTTTGCCCTGTGCCCACCCTGTGCTCATGAGCCTGGGAAGACACAACAAAGCAGAGTTGCTTTGCTGGAGGAGTGTGATGGCTTAACCTCAAAACATGCAAGAGACTCATGGGAGGGTGGGGTTCCAATCCTTTCTGCTGGCTTGGTGGCTGAGGTGGGAAGTCACAGTGTCATAATATCCAGAAAAATATGTGGATACCTCAGTTTCAGGAAGTGCTATCTGGTGGCTGTAGAGAGAGTACCTAGCATAAAGTGAATGCTCCATAAATATTAACTGAATGGATGATTCCATACAGAAATGAATGAGTGGGTGGTGGGAGAGATATAGCAGCTGATGTCCCCAGACAGTGATGATGTGTGTAGTGATCTCCAGAGAGAAGAGGTAGGGAGGGTAAGAGCTAGACCCAGGAGATGCCTAGCACAGATTAAGTACTTTAGATTCTGCAAAGGGAACAGGACATCAGGGCAGGTTTTTAATCATTGTAGGGAAACTGAGGCACAAGCCCAGGCAGCAGTACTGGTTACAAATGGCTGGTATGATAAAAGAAATAATAATGATAATGGCCAAGATATATTGAGCTCCTACTAGATGTCAAGAAATTTCTAAATGCTTTACATTTACTCTTCATAGCCATGGACTCTCACATACATACTACATTTGTTCCAAATTTGCAGAAAAACAGAAACAAGGACAGAGCTTAAAAAACCCGTTCACTTTCTGGGTGCTGAGATTCAAATCCAAGCAGTCTGATTCCAGAGGTGGCATTCTGAAGACAGTTACGGGGACAGGGGAAGAGTTCAGTTGAGTGGGCAGGTGGGTGTCTGGGCTCCTCCCACACAGAAGAGCAAGGTCATGTAGAGACATGTCTGGACTCCACCCATCGGGGGAGCTAAACCAGTCCTGCAGGGTAGCCGCAGGGACTGGACAGAGGTGTGAATGGGGCAGGGACCAGGCTGTCAGGCTGCCGCCGTGGACACTGGTGGACATGGTGCTCTTGGTGCCCATACCTTAGACCTTGTTTTTCTTTCTCTGTCTCTCTCTAGTCTCCAAGCCCACACTCATGCATCACAGAGCTGCAGGTCCCAGCTCCATGCAGGTGGTCTCTCTCCTAATTTATCTTCAGGTTTCCACTGCATGCTCTCAGATGCCTTCTGGTGGGTGCCCTCAATGCCTCATCAGCAGCTCACACCTCCAGCAAGGCCAGAAGGGGGCCATCTTTGTCCCAGCTCAGTCCATACCACCTTCCCCCTTCCTCTCTCCTGCCCACACCACCATCATTCTGTTTCCCGGGGCTTGAGCCTCAGAGCTCCAGATGGCTCTCTCTCTCTCTCTCTCTCTCTGCACGACTTGAAATCACTTATGAATCCTTGTCAGTTTTCCTCTTTTAACTTAAAAAATTAATTAAGTTTCATTAAATTTCAGTGCCTGCAGCTACTTTCTCGTCGCCATTCCTACTGCCCATTCCTGAGTGCAGTTGCTTCATGTGGATTCTTGGAGGATTCTTGCCTCCAGTTTCTCTCTCTTTGGCTCCATCCCCCACACGCTGCCAAACCAATCTCTCTAAAGTGCACTTCTGAACATGTCACTCCCCTGGGCAACAAGCTTCGACGGCTCCCCATTGTCTGCCAAATAACGTCCAGATTCCTTATCATGGCTTTTCACATCCACTTAGATCTGGTCTCAACTCAGTGCACATTTATTGAGTCCTGTTTCGTCCCAGCCCCTGCGCTAGGCATTGTAAGTGTGAAACTGAACCCAGGATGCTTCCTGCCCTTGGGGGAAGAAAAGAAGAGAAGCTGGTCCCCAAATCTCTAGCCAGCATTTCTTCCCACTCACACGCGCTGCTGAAGGTAGGAAGGTGGATTTTTGCTCTTCTCTGGAACTTGCTTGGCACTTTCTTGACTCTGTGTCCAGGAACTTCCTCATTTCCATCTCCAACGGACCCTCTCCTGCTTTAATATCCCTTCCCTATGTAGCCAACCATGAGCATTCCTTTCGAAGAGGAATGTTCCTGAGCACTCAGCTTTGCACGCCTTTTCGCGACGGATCACTCTCTGCTCTACCTTGCAGATTTGCATCTATCTTTATCTCTCCCGTACCTTCATTGCCCAAACTGGTGTGCAACAGCAAGCTGGTCCACAGAGGATTCATTTACATACATTCTTGGAAGAAAAAAAAAATCAGCCACCTTTGGTACTATTTTCATTCAACAAAATTGGACAGTGTTTTCTTCTGCCTGCCTTCTCGGAGAGTTTCCCAGTTGTGTTTTATGCCTTCAGAATCTGTGAGAGAAAGGTGGAGTGTATAGTGTTTTCAAAACATAGGATGATATGGGATGTTTTCCTTACATTTATTTATTTTTCGTAAGATCAGTTCATATCTCCTGGGAAATAGTGTTCCACAAAACACAGTTTAGGAAACCCTGTCTTAGAAAGTAAGACCTTTGAGTAATAATGAGAATAGTAATGCTAAGAAAAACTTGTGTTTTGAACATTTGCCCTGTGGAGGCCACCACACCAAGGGCTTTGATGTGCAGGTTTCTATGTAATTTTCATGAAAATCCAAGGCACAGGTGCTAATTTTAACCCATTTTGCAGATTGATTAGGAAACAGGGCTCAGAGCTCTTGGGGGAGATTCCCAAGGTTGTTAATTATCATCAAGAAAGTTGTTAAACTATACCATGAAACAGACCTGGCTAGCCCCAGAGCCTGTGCTCCTTGGGAGGGGGGGCTGTTTTTAAAATCACTGTGATCCTTTTTGCCCCCAAATTCATAACGGTCTGTGACTCTTCACACACTTATGCCTTTGCTTTTGCAGTCTGATTTTGCATTTGTGCTTTGATGCTTTACAACAGAGAGTAGAAAGAACACTGCTACACTGCTCCTTGGCTCAGGAGACCAGAGTTTATGACCCCAAATCTGCCTTTAATTAACCATGTGTCATTAGGCAAAGAATTTCTTCCCTCTGGGGCTCAGTTTCCTCAGCTGTAAAATAACAGTGAGGTTGGACTCGTTGATATCCGAGGTCCTTTAACCTCTTTTGACCATCGCTCTTCTTTTTGCCAAGTTTCTGTGATTAATAGAATTAGATGAGCCCTTTGTTGCCCATTGTATCTGCCACTGAGAGAGCTGGAACTGTCTCTCAAAGGAATCCAGGACATGGCCAATTCACTATGTGTGGACTTGGAGACCACTTCAGTGACCACAGTCATTGGCAGCAGAAGGAGCAGAAGCACTGCCTTTTACCAAATATGTTCTTCCATTATAGTATTTTTTTAAAATGTGAAACATCAAATAAACTTCAAAATTTTATTTGGATGATATAAGTATAAATGAGTAAAAAAAAAAAAAAAAACAGATGGGATACATTTCCCTTGCAATATATATGTGATTAAAAATGGAGGAGAAAAATGTTTGTAGCAAATATGTTTTGGATTTTCTGAACCCAAAGCTCTTGCAGAATAGTTTGAGGCTTCCAGAGCACTAATATGCAGCTGCTTTGGCCAGCCTTCAATGACCCATCAAACCCCAGTTGTCTTGGAAACCCGCCTGCATCCTGGGATGTGTTCTCCATTGAGCAGCTAAACTGGCTTAAAGTCTTCCAGGGTAACATAGTTTGACTGTAGTTCACCCCTCGGGAGCCTTCATACAAACAAGATGTCTATCTCCTGACCCCAGAGCCATAAATGACATAGCTTGAAGAAATAAAACAACAATAGAGGCTAATGTTTTTTGGGGGGTTTTCCTGAAGCAAAGCACAGAATTTCAGGGATGGAGGATTTAGTCTGTAAAAATGGCTCCCATTTAATTATTCCTACCCAGAGAATGAGGAGTTAAGGGTTAGCCCAAAGCAGCCATCGTGGTTGGGAGGGAGCAAGAGAACAACCAAAAAGAAACCTGAAGATTCTTGGGCGCCTGGGTGGCTCAGTCGTTAAGCGTCTGCCTTCGGCTCAGGTCGTGATCCCGGGGTCCTGGGATCGAGCCCCGCATCGGGCTCTCTGCTCTGCGGGAAGCCTGCTTCTCCCTCTCCCACTCCCCCTGCTTGTGTTCCCTCTCTCACTGTGTCTCTCTCTGTCAAATAAATAAATAAAATCTTTAAAAAAAAAAAAAAAAGAAACCTGAAGATTCTCTTGTTAATTAAAACATTCTGAGGTGTGGACTCACAAGACTTGGATTTTAATATGAATTCTGTGGTAGTTATGATAATGCTAATGCTGTAATTTTAATTATGACAATTAGCACTTATTGAGCACTTACCATGTGCTAAATCCTTAAACGGATCGTTTTATTTATCTTTTTAACATCAGTAGCAGATTCTGTTGGTGCCTGGCCCTGTCACCTCTGCTTATCTCAGAGGTCACCATCAATACTAAAGAGCACTGTGTCTCTGTCTGCCTCAGAGTGTCCTCTGGCCACAGGAAGACTTTGGTCCACTGCACTGGACAGCCAGGACGGCCAAGGTGTTATAAGAACCAACAGTGACCCCCAGACAATCAGGGGTATAAATTGGTCAATAAACATCCCACTTTCCTTGCCCCTTGCAGGACGATTCTGAGATGTGTTCTATATGGGATCTCAGCAGGATCACTGGGAGAGTTAAATGGCATGTTTCAAGAACACTCAGCTCTCCAGTGAAAAAAAGCACCCATGCCACATTGTATGAGGAGAAGCCCAGGAGGGTGTGAATACCAGTGAAACTGGAGGTTCACAGAGCTAAGGCAGTCCCTGCTCTCACTTTGTGGATTCCTCCATACACTATGCGCCATAAAGATACCCTGAAGCTTCACAAAAGGATCAGTAGGCTTGGGGTTTCATCTCGCATTGAAGAAGCACACTTCTGGTTTCCTCAAAAGGAATAAAACCCTAATATTTCCATTGTCTTTAAAATACCATTCCTTTATTTCTAATTATAAAAGTAAAATATGCCCCCTCATAAAATTTGAAAAATAATGAAAGTATCAGGAAATATATATCCATAATCTCTCTAATCCAAGGACAAGTACTGGCAGCTAATCCTTTTTTTAAAAAAAAAAAGATTAATTTTTTTAGAAAGAGAGAGAAAGCGGGGGAGGGGCAGAGGGAGAGAGAAAGAATCTTCAAGCAGTCTCCCCACTGAGCACAGACCCCGAAGTGGGGATCCATCCCAGGACCCCGAAATCATGACCTGAGCCAAAAATTAAGAGCCAGCTGCTTAACTGACTGAGCCACCCAGGTACCCCTTGGCAGTTAATGCTTTCTGAATAGATTTCTTGATCCATAAAATGGGAATAATAAGCGAACACAGCTCATTGAGTTGTTATGAGAAATAAATGATTTAATGCTTATATTTTTCTTAGAAAAGTTTCTGATAATTATTAGCTAGTGTTAGGATTTTCAACACATTCCAAACATTTTTCTATGCACTTTATATGACATCTTATGTCTTCTCATACATTCATACACACTAACACACATGCTCACACACACTCACACACACAAATAATCCATGTGAGGTGTTTACCAGATTATCCATGTTACAGCAGAACTGAATGAATAATCTCAAAATAAATTGTTTTCCTATTTCACATCCAAGATATGGCAAGCCAGGATTTAAGCTCTTGTTTCCTTTGCTATTTTTTTCCCTGTAACACACCATGTGTGTAACAACATGAAAAGATTCTAGAACCTTTGTTACTTGCCTGTGTTCGTTATCCTGTTCCTTTCTTAACATTTCTCTCTAGTAAATAATTAGTAGTAGAACAACTACAACAAAAATGACCAATATTCTTCTCATACTTGACAACAAAACACAGGAGAACAGAGGATCCTGTTCTGGGCCACTTCCTTCTGTGCCACAGGGAACTTGATTTAACAATTATCCACTCTCTCATTTGTTTTCTCAATTTATCTTTCATGGCACCACACCCTCGGCCTCTAAATAGAGTCAAGGCTTTCCCATTCTAAGAAGAATATCGTCCCTTAACTTCTACACCTTATGGATTAGTTAGGATAGGCAACCTGCAAATGACTCCAAAATCTCGGTGATTTTATACAGTAATGGCTTACTTGTTGCTTATATCAGGGTACAGGGTAAGTAGGCCAATGTCAAGGGTCTCTGTGCCATGCAGTCATTCAAGGACCCAGAGTCATTTTATCTTGCAGTTCTGCTCTAAGTCCTTGTGTTGCTCTTCATTTGCTGCAGTTAGGGGGAAAGAGGATATGGAGGATCTCCAGTGGACAGTTTTATGGTCCAAGATTGTAAGTGATGCACATCACTTCTGCTCATATTAGATTGTTCAGAAATAATTATTTTGTCCCACTTACACAAGAAGGTTGGGCTATGTAGTCAAGTCGAGTGCCAAGGGGTAGAGGAGACCCCAGATATTATGATAAACCATCAGTCTCAGTCATGCCTCATCTCTTCCTATTTTTTTCCCTGCTATCATTTTTGAAGAAAAAATAAAAGTTACTAACCTCTGAATTGGGTGTTACATTTAACACAGCATTGACCCACCTCAGATCTCATTCTCCCTAACATTTTACAGTCTTGAATTAGCTGCCCCCTGCCCTGATTCACTGCTCTCAAAGCAGTGAAGACCAACTCTATATATTTCAAAATCTAGTCCCTGGAACAGAGCCTGACACAGATTAGATACTTAACTTTCATTGCATGGATGAATAAAATATGTAACTTTGGTGGTGTTCAACTTCTTTCTTTGTGCAAAAAGTCATCACTCTCCTTTGATGTGTCAGATTTTGTTCTAAATACTGGGCAGTCTCTGGCTGAGCACTTCACAAGCAAATACTAAGACAGATTTTGACATACAGTGTTTTATTAGGGATTAAAACTTTTAGAGGCAAGAAGTAAGATTAGGCAGATGAAGAAGTTAACTTGTGTTAGAGGCCTGACAAAGACTTAGGCTACCATATGGGAAGTTCTGGAATGTGTATGGCTTATCGGAGTTGTTCCAGTCATTGGTTATGGGCTGCCATGTGAAGGGTATACCCTTGAGCAAGGTGGATCTCTGCAGCTGAACAAACCTTGTAGGAGTTGACAGCTGAGATAAGTCCTTCTGGGAAGGGTGACCTGAGTGGCACAGCTCTCTGTCCACAAATGGAACTATAAAAATAAATGTAATATGGCTTGGGCTCCAAGATCTAGTAAGAGACGTGATTATACACATTGCACATTTCAAAATAACATAGTAAAAGTGACAATAAAGATTTGCGGAAAGTGCTTTTGGTGTTCTGGGGGGCATTTTGACGTACTTGGGTGATAAAGTTGTGGTAGTTCCCCAGATGAGATTTAAAGGTGAGGTTTCCTAGAACCTATGGCCCGTGTTCTGACATTTGAAACACACATAGGAGTCAACAGGAAAAGACATGGATGGAGGGGTTTCCGGACAGTGAATGCAGCATGAACAACAGTATGGAGCTATTTCTTCTCTTACTTCTTTGGCTGCTCCTTTCCTTATTGATAGAGTAGTTTATTTTCCCTCTTGCTTCCTAAATATTAGATCTACCTAATCATTTTACTTATGTTCTCTTTTGCATGAGTTCTATCATGTTTCCTAATGCCCTCACTAACCCCTAATTCCAGCAGCCATTACCTCTAACATAGCCTTTCTCAAATGGGATCATTTGATGACTTGAATGACTCTTCTCAATTCTCTCAAAGATGGTACATAACTAATATCATTTTCCATGCACAGGAGGAAAGTCAATTTATTATAAACAATGAATACCTTAGGACAGACGAGTTTAATTCTTTTGGAACCTGGGTTGAGAAGGGCTGTTCTAAACTGAAGACCCCAAATTTGTATCTCCATCCTCAGCCTCCTAACTGAACTGATTTCCAGCTGCCCCTAGTAAATATACAGTACCACAGATTCCACATGTCCTAAACTACTCCCTCTTGCCCTGCTCATACCTGCTCCTAATTTTGATCTTTCTCTGAGTCGGTGGTACCACCATCCATTTAGCCATCAGAATCCTCAACATATCTTAATAGCCAACATACCCAGGAGACTGTCAGGTCCCCTAACATGTCCTTCTATTTTCTCATCCCACTCCCAAATCCATGCTTTATAACTGCATAAATGTTACTTCCTTTTATGCAAACTCTTTATCCCCTCAACACCACACACACACACACACACACACACACACACACACGCACACACATACACACACACTTCCACAGAGTTGTTCTGCTCCAAATCTTCCAATTCCAGTCTCCCCTTGCTAGAACCACCACAACCAGCTTGCTAAAGGGAAATCCTTAACATGTCATTCCCCTGATCAAAAAGCTTTAGAGCTTCCTAGATTCCTTCACATAACAGTCTTCTCATCAAAGCCAGAGACAAGATAGGGGCTGCCACCTTGTCCTCAATTACTCACTGCTCCCATTCACATGAGAAATTTATCTAAACTGGAAGCCATTTAGGTTTTATGATTATCTTTGCACCTAGAGACTTAGTAGGTGTTCAGAAGTGTCCTATTATTATTTATTGGTGAATAGATAAGTGAATAAGTGAATCAACAAATACATAACATTGGGCACATACAATTCCTCATCTCTATATTCAGAGTTCTCTACCACACTATTGTAACTTCCCCCTTTCTGCCCCACCCCCATGATACTATGATTTATCATCTACAATCCAGCCAAACACCATGGCTGGTCATGCTCTGAAATCTCCTGTTACAGGCATTTGTCAACACTCTCCCTTCCTGGGAACCTTCCTACACTGTTGATGGGAATGCAAGCTGGTGCAGCCACTCTGGAAAACAGTATGGAGGTTCCTCAAAAAGTTGAAAATAGAGCTACCCTACGACCCAGCAATTGCACTACTGGGTATTTACCCCAAAGATACAAATGTAGTGATCCGAAGGGGCACATGCCCCAATGCACCCCAATGTTTATAGCACAATGTCCACAATAGCCAAAGTATGGAAAGAGCCTAGATGTCCATCAACAGATGAATGGATAAAGAAGATGTGGTATATGTATACAATGGAATATTATGCAGCCATCAAAAAATGAAATCTTGCCATTTGCAACAACATGGATGAAACTAGAGGGTATTATGCTAAGTGAAATAAGTCATTCAGAGAAAGACAAGTATCATATGATCTCACTGATATGAGGAATTTGAGAAACAAGGCAGAGCATCACAGGGGAAGGGAGGGAAAAATGAAACAAGACAAAACCAGAGAGGGAGACAAACCGTAAGAGACTCTTAATCTTACAAAACAAACTGAGGGTTGCTGGAGGGGAGGGGGGTGGGAGCGATGGGGTGGCTTGGTGATGGACATTGGGGAGGGTATGTGCTATTGTGAGTGCTGTGAATTGTGTAAGACTGCGATGAATCACAGACCTGTACCCCTGAAAAAAATAATACATTATATGTTAATAAAAAAAAATACTCTCCCTTCGCCTCCCAAAGTCCTGGTTTTGCACTTTTCACTTGTCAAAATCCAACCCATCCTATCATGTCATATTTTCCATGATGCTTTTTTTTTTTTCACTGATTTATCGCCAGATGTTAATTCTCCATTCCTAGAAATAGTACAGCACAAAAATGTGTGCCCTTATCATATTCTCTCTGGTAATATGATTGTCACTACACAGGTAATGAGGCCCCATCTGCATATCTACCATGAGAATTCCAGCAGGAGATCTCAGCTGAGGTTGTCTGAGTTTCTCCCTGAACACCAAACTCATGAGCCTTCTAGAAAAGATGCCGCTGCTGCTGGTGATGATGACGAGAAAGAGTTCAGGTCCCTATTTTCAAGTATTCTTCAAGTCCGCTGTGTCCGCGCCTTACCTGTAGTTTGGTTTTTAGTTCGTCTCTTATTACGTGATGCAGTCCTACATTTTAAACATACATTCTACCTTTTGCCTGAGCTAATGTGAACTGGATTTCTGTCCTGTGAACAAGAAACGTTCTGCCTAATACACAGACTGGGACAATGTAGCTCCTCACATTGGCTTTTGAACAAGCCTTGAACTAACTGCCCCCCTCCCTACCGGCCTCCCTGCCTCCCTCCCTTCCTCCCCCCCCTTCCTCTCTTCCCCTCCTATTCTTCCTCTCAGTCTCATACTCTCTCTCTCTCCTGCCCTTCTTCCCCCTCTCTTCCTTCCTTTATTCCTGCTTTTAACGTTTCTTGACTCTTCTCTGCAAGACTGAGCTTTTGAGCAAACACTCCATTATTATTAGGTCCCCGAACCGTTCTATCACAAGCTCCCTGTTAAGAGGGTGATGGAACCCGGAGGAAGTATGGCTCAGTAAAAGAGCATTAGCTGACACAGGTCTGGGTTCAAATTCTAATTCTGTTGCCTGCTATCTGTATGACCCCCACAAAACTTACTCCCACCCTTTAAGTTCCAGTTTATTTGCTTATAAAAGGTTCATATGGTTATGAGCATTCTACCCCCACCACACTCATAGGGTGCAGGCGGGGCTCAGGTGAAGCGCGCAGGACACCTAGGGTGCCCTGTTTAAGGGGTCACTCGCCTTTCAAACCCTGACAGCACCTCCTTGCATTTCGCCCCTGGGAGCCCTCCTCGGCCCATCTTAGTCCAGGACTTGAGAGCTGATGAGTTGTTAGATGTAAAAGGATCAGAGTAGGAACTGGTCCACAGTAAGTGCTCCATAAACACTAGGTGTTGGTGTTTTATTGAAATTACATTAACTGCCATTCTTCTTTTATTTAAATGATTAGCACAATCACCGTTCTTACTATTTCACCACCAGTAACACAACTCATACCAGGAACACATTGATGTTCATTTGACTTTACGATAAAATTAATTAGACTTTTTTTGCAGGGAGGCTCTTTCCCATGCTTCTTACCTTTTGAGGAAAATGGCAGCCAAACACACAGGCAGGCGTAATGGAGCTTTAGAGGGGAAAGCACAGTTCCAGCCAACCCGGGAAGAGTTTAATTCGTGCCATAGCAGCTCGGAGCTGCTTGGTCTAGCTGGCTTTGGGAAAGCTGTTCCCTGGAAAAGGAGGAAATTGGGAGACTGATCACTCCCAAAAGACAGAGTAAGGTGATGGTTAGGCAGTGAGGTTTTGGTACACCCAGATTTGAGAACTGGCTTCTCCACTTCCCGACTGTGTGACACTGGACAAGTCATTCTCTCTCTGAGTCATTTGTTCATCTGGAATAATAGGCCCAAGTTCAGTTGGCTATGTGACAATGACGTAGGACAATGTTTGTGAATCACGTTGCACAAACCATCATGGACAGAGTGTCCATATAAAGGAGGTATTTTGTCTTTCCCATTCTTGGTGTTATTGTTATTGGTACAGTACTGTGATGCAGCCGTGCCTTGTCCCTGTACTTCCAACCCCAGTGTAAGATCACCCTCTCTAGGCTTGTGGGGCCTGGGAAACCATGAAACCCAAACCACCTGCTTTGAATGGGACATTGTTCCCTGCAAGGAGAGGCTGTGGGTGGGGGAGACCTCACCGTGATCTTCCACCATGCTTGACACAGGTGAGATGGATCTTAACAATCTAAGTTCTTCCATCAAGGGAGAGGCTAGGTGATCTAATATCTCTTCTAAGCCTGTCCCACCCACGTTCTTCTCTCTCTGTTTTCTGGATATCTATTGGCCCTGTATGGTGAAGTAACTGACATCTTAATGATACTTTTCTGTAGCTTCCTTCCCCCCTCTGATTCAGGATAAGGATGCCTCCTGTAGGCTTGCCATGAAGACCATGTGTCTACTGCATCCCTGGGTGAAAATACCTTAACTCTGAGTGATAGCTAGGATGTGCGTATACTTTCAGATTCAAACTGGTGGGAGGGAGGGATGCTGGATGGGACTGGACAGGACTGGATGGGATGCTGACTGGTACTGTCTCTAGCAAACAAGGACATATGGTCCCCTGGCCGTTACATATTATCTCTTCCACGACCACTTCGGGGAATACTCATTCCAGTGTTTGTAATGGATCTATAATTGGGTTCCTGTCTTGAAAGATGGCTCCTGTCTTAAAAGAAGCCTGTGTCATCGAGAGAAGCAGTCATGGGCCTGTACCTAATGGAAGATATCAAAAGTGGTCTCAGGAATACAATCTGAGCCTTCAGTCTGGGATACAGTCTTGCTCCCTGAGAGCCATGGGGGTGGTTGGTCTAGAGCAAAGGCGATGCAACCAGGCCTCTTGGCTGGAATTCCATGTATACGAGGGTGTTCCTTCCCTCCCACATTGCTTAGGGAGCCCACACAGAGGAACATCTGGCCAGATGCAATCTACAAAACATGCTGTGAAACATATTAGCTCCCTCAGGCCACGGGGACCCCCACCTAGTAAATGAACAGGAAAGGGCCCCCCAGTGAATTCTCGAGGCTGAGATCTGGCTCCCACAGGACCTGTCTTTCTGCAAAGAATGAAGTCTAAGCCAGCAATTCACACTGAAGTCTGACAAGACCTGGGAGGCTGTCTTAGGAGTCAGGGGCGTTAACATAAGGGATCACCTGCCAGTTTGTCTCAACAAAGAGGAGCTAGAAGAAGGGAGGAGAAGCCTTGGTTTTCAACAGCAGAGCATCCACAAAGAGCTAGCCTTAATTCAGCAATTGCTGTGCCTCCAAGAGCTGTGCTCCATGCTTCGGATGCAAAACTTGGTCTGATTTGCACAACAACCATAAGGTCTGTACCCATTTTGTGGATTAGGTATGTGAGGCCGGAGGATACAAAACTTTCTCAAGGGCACACATCGAGGGACCATGGAGCCAGGAAGAAAACCCAAGTCAGCCTGCCTTTGAAGCGTTTGCTTGTAGCCGTGCTGGGAGTAAAGCAGATTTTCTGCCTGCAGACACAGCTTCCTGCCTGCCACAGCCTGGGATCCTCGAGATTAGGGAGGGATCGTGGACATGTCACAGCCTCTCATCTCAGAATCGCCACCTTCCAGGGCACGGACAACATGTATGTTTGTTTTCTTGGGTGACCACAGTGGTAGACAGTCCCCGCTGGGTTCTCGGGTGAAAGGTGAGCATCTGCATGCAACCGGAGCCCTCTCCTTGCTGTCGTGCAGGTGTGAAAGCAGGAAAAGGGGAGGACAAGGGAGGAGTTGCACATAATTAATTGAACAACTTCACAGGTTCCAAACTTCTGATTCCAATTAACCTCCGGACTTAGTTCTCTCTCGATCTGCTGACTCTCAGCATGATGGACCCCAGCCCCAGGACTGGTGAGAAGTGTGTTTCTAGCAGCTTCCCTGGGATCCTGATGAGGAAAGGACTGATTGGATTCATAACCAGGGCTGCAATGTGGAAAAACAGGCCAGTGATTACAGGGAAAGAGCTCAGACTCAGGGAAGCTGACACAGGGCCTGCACCCCGACGGCTTTTGAGCACAGAACATCGGAGGACAAACAGATGACTCAGACCAGCAAGCCCGAGATCTGAATCAGCAGCACCTGCAAATAACCACCTGTCCATTTGGACTGTTCTCTCCCACTTAACTGCTGCACTGTCAACATCCCATTTTCCATATCGCTTATTACCTCTCATTTACCGAGACTGATGGGAAGTGAATGCTCCTCGGAGTGACCCCTGGACCTTCTCTCCCCGAGCTTCTCCAGAACTGCCATGTGAATCAAGCCACAGGATTCAGCCTTAGGATGGCCTGATGCAAATCCTTACCACCCCTCTTCCCACGTTGAAAATGATACTTGAATTCTCTAGGCTCCAACACTCCATTTCATTATCTATCTAATAGGAATATTAATTGCACGTGCGTCGGAGAGGTATTTGCAAGGATAAAATTAAATAATGCACATAAGAGGACCCAGCACATGACTGGTGCATAATTAACCTTCAATACAGTTTTGTTGTTATTATTACTACTATCATTAAGAGTATAGTTGCAAGTGTATTAGTTTGTTAGAGCTGCCATAACAAAGTGCCACAAAATTGGTTGCTTAAACAACAGAAGTTCTGGAGGCTAGAACTCCTAAATCAAGGTGCCCTCAGGCTTGCTTCCTTCTGAAGGCTGTGAGGAAGAATCCGTTCCAGGCCTCCCCCACCCCCAGCTTCCAGTGCTTTGCTGATGATCCTTGGCATTCCTCGACCTGTAGATGCATCACCCAATCTCTGCCTCCGCCTTCACATGGCATTCTCCCGCGCATGTTCCCGTGTCCACATTCCCTCTTCTTAGAAGGACATCAGGGTTCTGAAGGATCCAGGGTTTATCCTACTCCAATATGTCCTCATCTTCACTAATTATATCTTTCATGATGGTATTTCCAAATAAAGTCACATTCTGAAGCACTGGGGGTTAGGACTTCAACATAGAATCTGAGGAGCAAGGGTGGGTGAAGAGGGAAAAGTCCAGAATCACAGGTTAGTACAACACACGCAGCTAGACCCAATGGATAAGTGTCGAGGTCATTTGTCCGATAGAAGGTACTCAAAGTGAGGCTGCAAAATCAAGGCAGATTCAGATTACTGTAGCCAGACCCAAGGCATTCTGGCATAGTGGGCTGGGTCTGGGAGAACACTGTGACCAGTGGGGACTTCTACCACTCTAGAGGAATGGATCCGAGTTTCACCCCAGCTAATGAATACAACTGGGTCAAAGATGCTCTGGCTCCAGGTAAAAAGAAGGGAGCTCTGAAGAGCTCTTGCCCACCCGGCCGACCCAGAACACGAGGACCCAGAACACTGCTTCCTCACAGCTGGTACAATATCTGAGATCTTGCAACTTTACAATGGACACACATTAAAGGATGCTCTCAATCTGGAAGCTAAATATGTCATTTCAGAATTCTAGTTATTTCTTGTGTTTGGCTCTTCCCCTTCTTGAGGTTTTGTGTGCATGCACAATCACAGACATGGGAATCTCTCAAAGAATCTTCCAGAATCTTTACTTAATTTACTCTTCCCAATAACCCTTTTATAAGGTTCTATTATTGTCACCATTTTATAGATTTGGAGACTGAGGTGCAGAGATGTTAAGAAACTGTCTTTATGTCACACAGCTATTAAAAAGAAGAAAGAGGAGAAGGAGGAAGAGAAGGAGGGGAACTAGGAAGAAGTGATATTTCAGCACAGGTAGGAACCTGAACTCTTGGTCCACTAAGAATGTCTAAGCCAGGGGTGAGCACATGATGGTCCATGGGTCAAATCTGGTGCACTGTTTCTGTAGGTAAAGATTGATTGCAACACAGCAATGCACATTCATTTGCATGTTATCTAGGGCTGCTTTTAAAATGATGTCGGAGTTGAGTAGTTACAACACAGCCCATATGGCCCACCGAGCCAAAAATATTTACTATAGTGCCCTTTACCAAAAATGTTGACTGAATTGGACTTAAATCAGCTCATAATGTCTGTCTTTCAGACCTGTTCTGTGTGGGTAACACTGTGAGCTCTATTTGAGCATGGAAGCTGGATTTGCCCTGTACCATCCATATTTTTATCATCATAGTCCTTGAAATTAAAATACCCCATTGGTAAAATGGTGTACCAGGATGCAGCTAGTGGGGTAGAAATATGCCAGCCAGTTCGTGGACATCACTCTCCAGCCTGCCCCTTTAGTCCAGTGAACTAACCATAGGGATCCAGCCACACTGTAGTAGAAATCACTGCTCCCATAACTAACACCTTTGGTATATCTTCCACAGTCAATAACTCCCATCTAAATTTCCTTCTCTAAAGATTGCATAAATTATCACCTATATGCAAATATGATTATGACTTAATTACTAGGGCTGATTGGTGATTAATTCTTTGATTATGATCAATCACTTCTTGCGAATCATATTAAAACATTCAGGGCAATCGGCAGGATGCTAATAATGCAGTTTTCCTTCAAACTTTGTAACGACCCCCAAATCAGTCAGAATAAGCTTTTTACTGAAATCTTAATTTTGGAAAGAAATGATCTGAAGGCAGTTCGTAGGGGGAAGAAAGTCAATAAAACTATGAAAAGCGCTTAATATTACTCATAAATAAAGAAATGCAGTATAAAAGGAGTAATGATTTTAACCCATCAAAATGACATTTAAACATTAATAATAATGCCCAAGTATGGAAGCAGATTTCAAGGAGTAGACCTTCTAAACATTGATGCAATAGTTTTGTAGAGAACTTTTCAAATTTGTCCAGATTCAAAATACACTTCCTCTTTGACCTAACTGTACCACTTCTGGGAATTTCTCCTAGAGAATTTTTATAAAGTTTATAATCATCTATCTATCTATCTATCTATCTATCTATGTATCCATCTATAACACATAAACATAATACAAGTCTTTTTATTTTAACTCTGCTTATGATACTGAAGAAACATAGGTATAGACATGGATGTGGATTTGTTCAATGAAGTGTGATGTATACAAAGACAAAGTCCTGGGTGGCAGTTTAAATAATGCATCATTTAAATATATATACACGAAAAGCTGTCCAAGGTCTACTAAGTGAAAGAAGTGAGCTGCAGAATGGTATGTAGAGTCAAACTTTACTTTGCATCAGAGTCACCTAAAGATTTTGCTAAAACACAGATTGCTGGATGCATTTTGGAATATCTGATTCAATAGGTCTGGGTCAAAACCTGAAGTTTTGTATTTCTAACAAGTTCCCAGGTAATACCACTGCTACTGTTGCTGGGCCTGGGACCGCACTTTGAAATCTATTGATCAGTGAAGGATACATTGTATGTCTACTTATATATGAATGAATACATTCTGGAAGAAATAATATTATTGATTTGGGAGCATAGGACTGGGGAATGGAGAGAGTCTAAATTTTACTTTATAATATTTATACTATGTGAATTTGTACTACTAACATCTATAATATAAACATATTAGCAATACGTCTTGTTTTTAAAAATAACCTGCCACTCACTTGATTCTTTCTCACCTCCCTTTTCATGCTAAATACATGTTTCTTAAATAACTTATAAATTCCACCTATTTCCTTCTTGTCTGAGAGTAGAGAATACATTGTTGATGTGGACTGTATTTGTTATCTATTGCTGTGTAACAAACTACTCCAAGCTTAGTTTAAACTTAGCAACAAAGATTTATTATCACACACAGTTTCTGAGGTTTGGAAGTCCGGAAGCAAGTTAGCTGGGTGATTCTGGCTCCCCTAAGGTCTCAGGGATGCAGTCAGCTGGGATTACCATCTTCTCAGGCCTTGAAATAGGGCTGGAGAATCCAATTCCAAGTGTACTTACGTGACTATTCAACAGGCAGGCTGTTTTCATTCCTCTCCAAGTAAGTCAAGCAATTTTTAATTATGACCTGAACTCCCAAACACCTTCAAATGATGTCATATGATGGCTTGTCACTAAGATCAAAGTATTTCTTGTTAATACAAGTCTATTTTTTCCTTGCAAATCAATCAATTATGATTCCAATAGATAAGAAGGAAAGGAAAGACTACAGGATGGAAGGAAGAAAAAGAAGAGAGGAAGGGAGAGAGGGAGAAAGGAAAAGAAGGAATAAGGAATGAGAGCAAGGAATAGAGAGGGAGTTAGGACCCCAGTATTTGAGGCTAGGACTCCTACCACATTTCAGATAATAGCATAAGCAGGTGATACGTTAATGCTTAACTCAGGATTAGAATGAACCCACTGACTTTTCAATATTCATTGAGCAGTTGTTAAGGGTTAGGCCTTGCCTTAGCAGCTCGTGATGCAGAGCTATAAAAGACAAGGGCTCTGCCTGGAAAACCTCACAGGAAAGACCTACCTACAGACAAAAAAACAAAAACAAAACCAAAAAACAGCCAGTGTTTATTTAGTACTAGTATGCTCTGCTACATATTATTGCATGATTTCATTTAATTCTTACAATAACTCTGGAAAGGAGTACTTTTATGCCTATTTTATAGAGAAGAAAATGGAGGCACACGTGGGTTAGGACTTGAGTTAAACCCAGGACTGTGTGCCCTCAGAGCCTGAGCTCTTCATCCCATGAGCTTGAACCTCAGGCACTTGCAATGTAGCTTTGAGATAAGTCCTTAAGTCTTTTGAGTTAAGTCCCAACTCTGATAGAAATAAGGAGAAATATGGGAACACAGAGGAGACTGGTTCCAACCTAAAGGCATCAAAGGGAGACCTGGGACATTGGGTCTTTAAGGATGGGTCTTTAAAGATGACTTGAGGCTCATCATGGAGAAAAGAAGGTGACGGATGTCTTGGCCAGCAGAAAAAATATTGCAGAGAGAACCACAGAAAGGCATCTCTATAGACCTGGAATTCTGGTTGGTGCCCACTATACAGGGGAAAGCAAGGGTGGAGGGCCTGGAGAAGAGATCTGGGACAAGGCATGAAGGATTTTGTGTACCAAGTAAATGATTTGAACTTAGTGTCATGGGAGATGGAAACCAGTAAGTTCTTTAAGCAGAATGAGTTATTAAGATTGATCTCTTAGAAGGCTCCCTCTGGACCAAAGCTGGGGAGTAATCACAGGAAGGGAAATTACTGGCAAGGGGGGACAAGCTGGGGGCAATGTAGATCATGAAAGTAGAAGTGATGAGAGAGGGATTTATCATTCATAAAAATAATAATAGCAATAACAACAGAGAATATTTCTTGAGTGTTTACTACAGAGCATGCACTGTGCTAAGTCAAATCTGTTCTATGTCCTATCTGGTATTTTATCCTGAGAACAAGATAAGCACCAATTTTACCAGAATTTTGCAGAACGAAGAAACTGAGGCACAGAGGTTCATTCACTTGCTTGTCCACAGACCACTCACAAACACTAAAGCCATGAATCCATGAAAGGCCTTTAGATCCAGAGGCTGTATCTTAACCACTATGTCACAGAAATATATTATCTCATCTTGCTTTGAACAAAAATGTCCTTGGAGGAAAGGGGTAGGGGTGGGACTCTTTGTTGGGATGACGGACAGTCTTAAGAACCAGGGAGGTGTCTAGTTCCATCACATAGGTTCAGAGTAAAAGATGATGCTGTTCAGAAGTGACAGAGTCAGTATGGCCTGTTCTTAGGACAGAGTTGTCTTTCCTCCCCCTTCCACACCCATAGTGAAGATGCATTTGCTCTGAACCATTAGTCCTTTCTGGCTGGGTTGCTCTGGTGACCAATGGCATTTGCAAAGCAGCTGGCTAAGGTCATGGGTCAGGCTCTCACTATAGAAAACACACCCCGGGTCTTTGTCTCCTCAATAACCAAGCTGGTCTCGCCAACTGAGAGAGCTAATTGGCCCCGTCCCTTTGAAATGAGGACCCAGCATAGCTGGAAGTTAATAAAATGCATCTAGGTGAGCACTGGATCACATCAAAATCACCGGGGAAGACTTAGGGACCTGGAGATTCCTGAGTCCCAGCCCAGACCTCCTGAATCAGGATCTCTTTAAGGGAATCCCATGGATCTACATTTTTTTCTTAACTTTCCCAGGTTATTCATATGCACAGCTAGGTCTGGGTATCACTGAAAATAACCTCCTCTCTGGTGCCACTCCAAGGATCATCAGGTGGAATGGGGACTTCAGGTGCTGAGCTGGGGAAAAAAGTGGCAGGAGAATTGGTGTAGATCACGTCTCAAGCTTGTCACTCTGGAGTGCTTAAGACTGGTGGAACGGATGGCAATAATAGGGGCGGGGGCACAGGCAGGAAGAGGTGACTTAATATTCCTGCTTTGGTAGGAAGGAAGGAGCTACTGCTTCTGGATCCCCCAAGACCCCAATAGTAAGCGGTGAGAGTATCGTCATGTTTACACCTGCAGAAGAGACAAATAAGTTGTTGGGTGCGAGTGCCATCCTCAACTATGGATTACTTGATTTCCCAAGCTTCAAGGGGTTATCTATGGGGGAAACTGGCAACAGAGACTGGAATTGACTTGAGGTCTTTGCCCTGCATTACTCTGGTGGGCAGCAAAGGGGAAACCCAGGTCTCAGGACCTCCGTCTTCTTGGAGACCTTGGATTCCCTTAACATCTTTGGATATTGGAAGTCATACTCCTGTGAGTGCCACTTCCTAGGCTTGACTTCATATAGGGACAGGGAGGCTAGTCCCATTCCAGCTACTCTTTCAGTCAAGTCTATCAAGAGGCATCCAGCATCTCTTCCAGGGTTTCTGTGTGTGTTGCTGGTACCTTCTTCTGTAACCATTGGACTGGGAACATAACTCCTACGCCCAAGGTGTGTTGCTTCCCTTGGAATCTGGGCAGACTATGGTGGCTGCGACCAACCAGATGTAGCAGAAAGGATGCAGAGCCAGGATTCAGGCCCAGACTCCAAGAAGCCAGCAGCTTTCGCTTCCTGTCTTCAGAAATGCTTGCTCCTAGATCCCCAAACCATCATGTAAGGAGTCTAATCCCCTGCTGGAGAGACCACTGGAGAGTCGCTGAGAAAACATGGAGAAGGAGAGGAGCCCAGGTAAGCCTGGACAGCCTGCCAAGAGTACCCATCTTCCACCAAACGTGGGAGCAAAGCCATCTCAGATCTTCAGACCAAGTGCATCACTAGCTGAATACCACCTCGAGATGCCAGGCAGTGCCACGAGGAACAGAATAGCCCCATCGAGCCTTGCTTGAATTTCTGACCCCTGACAAAATCATGAGGTATAATAAGATTGGTTTAAATCTGGGGCGCCTGGGTGGCTCAGTTGTTAAGCGTCTGCCTTCGGCTCAGGTCATGATCCCAGGGTCCTGGGATCAAGCCCCACATCGGGCTCTCTGCTCAGCGGGAAGCCTGCTTCTCCCTCTCCCACTCCCCCTGCTTGTGTTCCCTCTCTCACTGTGGCTCTCTCTGTCAAATAAATAAAATCTTTAGAAAAAAAAAAAAAAAAAAGATCGGTTTTATTCCAAGCCACTGAGTTTAGGGATACTTTGCTAGGTAGCAATAGACTGTTGGACTAGAATCCCAGAGTCTGAGTGAAGCCCTCCGGAAAGAGAGGGTGGTTAGTATTCCACAGAACATCTACCTCAAGAGCTGTAGTGTTGGCCATACTCCACCAGAAAGAGAAAGTCAACACCTTCTGGGAGCAAAGAGCCCATCAGCTCCCATTTTATCAAAATAATAGCCTACACACACAAGAGAGTACATGGATCAAACTATTCTTAAGACTGCCCCTTCAGCGCATGCTCGACTTCTCCTTGCTCCCCTAGCAGGGGATGGGTCTTTAAGGAGAAGCTGTCGAACACTCCACTTAACAGAGATATCCATATTTCAAAGGTTTTTGTGGGGGTCAAAACAAAGGAAAGTCCCTGGGACTCCCGGAGGAGGGATGACTTGGAAAATTATAATACAGCGACCTCTATTATGATGACTCAGCTGACCTGATCCTACCCTCAGGAGTAGACCAGGCCTGGAGAAGGAGATGAACCCCTGAACCCCACAGCTGCAGATAAAGGTTTCCTGTCAGAACCGTTACGAAGCACAGCTTCCAGCACCAAATAGTCCCAGCAAGAGAATGCTAGCGATTCTTTAGCAAAAACACACACACTCTCTCTCCGTCCCTGTCTCGCTCAGTGTTCTGAACCCTTCTTGTTAGATGAAAGCAGGAGCGCCTCGATCCCCTAAAACCTCAGCCCCGGAGACAAAGGCAACAACCCCCTAGTCGTTCGGTCCAGGGAAAACCAGATCTGTACATGCAAAGAGGAAGTGCCAAGGCAAGGGCCCTGCTAAGATTACGGGCTGTTAATAAGGAAAGACAGAGCCAGGAGGTTTGATGTACAACTCGACAAGCAGAGGTTAAGGGGAGAGCCGGGGCAGGCTCATTTGCAAACTTGGTCCTGTTTCATTAAGTGAGAGCAGAGACAGCCTGTCTCAGTCCAGCAGAGAAGGACCTCATTATCCACGTAGGGAGCAAGAGATAAGAATCTTTTAATAATTGTTGGGAATTTTTTTATTATGATGTGGAATGCCAATTTAGGCCTCTCCTCACAGACTGGATACAAACAGCCTCCTTGGGAGTTAAAGCTGCTCCCCCCTGGCTGTGGTCATTAAGGACAAAGAGGAGAGAGACGGATGTTTGCTCGAAGAAAGGCCGCTGCTCAGGGGGCTCCCGTGGCTGCCAGGGACCAGCAGCTTCTGGACTGGTTGTCCTGTCTCCAGAACCTTCCCAGAGTCCTCAGAGGTTTGTCACCTTGGACCCTGTTTCCCTACCTTCAGTTGGCCCCGAATCTCCTCAAGACATCACAAGTATCTGTGAAGAGTTGGGTTATTTTTCTGTTCACTTAAAAAAAATAAATAAATAAAAACAAACTTCAGGTATAAGGATTTAAACAGAACTTTGTATCATTACTTGAGAGACAACAAATATTTCCTGTACTAAGCAGCGGTTAAGCATAAAAGTGTAATGAAAGCCAGACAATGTGATTTTGTTTTACCTAGACACCCTTGCCTACCAAAGATTGGGCTCTTTGTCTGAAGGGAAGCTGAGGAAGGAGTTTGGTGTTACAGACACCCTGGAACTAGTCGGATGCATTGCCCTTGGTGTACTCTAGGGATTGAAAGAGAATTGAAGAGGGAATGACTGTTTTTTTTTTTTTTCTCTTGATGTGATTTTACCTCGTGCTTTGTGGAACAATCCAGATTTATGACACTCCCATTGGGGACCTCTTGTCAGAATGCCGTTCAGGCCCCAGTGGAGACCTGCGCGTCCTGAGGCAGGCCTTTGCTCAGGCAGAGGCTGCAATGTGCCCTCAAAGGCGGAGGAGAAGGGAGATCAAGGCCTAACGAGGCCTGTGAGGCACTGATCCTCTGGCCCTGGGCTGTGCTGGGGGCTCCCCTTTGATCCCACACAGCTGGGCTTTTAGCCCCACACCCCCAAGGATTCCCACAAAGTGGGTCCTTAATTCTTTCCACCAGCCTCTGCAACCCCCCACCCCACTCCGCCCTGGCTCCGCGGGTCCCTTCCATTTCCTCTCCCTCTTTCCCTACATCATGCCCCACGGGGTAGATGCTGAATGACAGTGATGGTGGGTTTTAAGTCCGAAGTGTCAGGAGCAATGAAGCGTCTTTGAGTCAGACAGGCCTGGCCGTTTCCATCTTCACAGGCGAGGGCACCGTGCCCAGAGCTGGAGGCTCCGGGAACTGTCTGAGCGTTAGCTCAATGCCTGCTCCTTGGCTGGGTTTCAGAGAGGCCCGAGGAAGTGAGGGGTGTTGCTCGCTCCCTGGTGGAATCTGTGCTGACAGCTCTCAGGCTTCGGAGGGTACCCTGGTGCACAGGCCAATGGCAGCTCCAAGGCAGACGTGTCCGAGCGAGCTGCCCGTGCACCTTGCTCGCCTTCTCTCTGCTGCCCTTCTGACGTTGCCCCAGAGCAGGAATTTTAGTAATATTAACGATAATTATCCAACCATCACAACTAGGGGGGACTGGGAGGTGATGGAGTGTGATGTTGAGAGCAGGAGACCCCTGGCTTTGAGTAACGGACGCCTTTGCCACTTCCTAGCCATTGGAGGAGTTGCCTAATGCGTCCGAGCCCCAATTTGCATGTAGAATTGGGATAATCGAGGGACCTATCTGTGTTGAGAGTGAAAGAGACAAAAAAGCAAAGTCTGGCTGTGACCTAAGCGCGCGCATGCGGTACGATGAGGCAGGACGCAGGGTGGGGAAGGAGGGACACGTGCGGGATTCCGCTTCCGCCCTCTCAGTTAACCTTGTCAGTGGGGGGCACCCCACCTCCATAGGAGGTTGGGAGAATTGAGCTGTGAGATCGCCCATGGAGGGAACGAGGAAACAAGTCCCGTTCACACCAAAGCAAGAAGAGGGAGGGAATGGAGGGACAGGATCCAAATGCTCAGACCTGGCTTTCAAGGACCCCCACTGTTGGGCTCCTAGCTTCATATTCCTGACCTTGACTTCTCTCCAGCACAGACCTGCTCTAACCTGGCTTGTCTCCACCTGCACATGAACCGGGTGGTCACACTTTCAAAACTAAGCAGCAATTTCTGCAGTCTGGAATGTGCCTCCTTCTCCTTTCCGCCAACCGTCATTGTATGCATCCTGAAGTCACCTCCTCCAGGAGACTTCCTTGACTGCCTCTGAACCATACAGAGCCGTCCAAAGAGAAGAGATCAGTATTTTCATATGAAGCACCTTGCATCTCTCACTGAGGTTTAAAAAGAGGTGGCCCTGGGTTACCTGGCTGGCTGAGTCAGAAAAACGTGTGACTCTTGATCTGAAGGTTTTGCGTTCAAGTCCCACATTGGGTGTAGAGATTGCTTAAATAAATAAAACTTAAAAAAAAAAAAAAGAGGTGCCTCTGGTATTGGGGATGCTGCGCTCGTCTCCTGTTCAATGGCAGGCCTGAGGCAGAAGCTCTGCTTACGGTGAGTTGGCTTCAGAGGTGGCATCCATGTTATTCTGTTTCCCCGGGGACTTTGAGCCAAGGAGATTTTCCAAGGTGTGTTCTCAACTTCCAGAAGCACCAGGAGAGCGGGTTTCCGTAGTGTAGTGGTTATCACGTTCGCCTAACATAAGCACCAGGAGTAAAACAGAAGACTGTGGTAGAGGAAGACAGTTCATGTCGTTAGAGATCAAGGTGAAGAGAAAAGAAAATCAGCTTTCCTGGCTCACTCGGTGCACAGGCACTCTGGTATTCAAAATTAAATTTCGAGACAACATCGGTGCCGTCCCGGTCTTGTGCAAACTCACGGATGCACGTGCTTTTCAACTCTGTGGCTTGCCAGGGCAGTCTTCTGACTCCCAATGCCTGGATTTCTCTTTTCCACTACCCTCAAATGCCTGGCTTCTTCTCTTTCTTCAGGCTTCTACTTAAATGACACCTCCTCCAGGAAGCCTCCCCTGACCACACTATCAAAAGTAAAGCAACCCTCATTATTTTCTCTCCTTGCCTCCTAAGTGCTTTGATAATACTTACTGCAGTGTGAAACTATTTTATTTTCATAATTCTTTATGTGGTTTCTTTTTGCCCCTACCCATATAGTCTGAGTTTTATGGTTTTACGAGCCTTCTTCTTCTTTGCCACCATAGCTCATCATCTAAAACAGAGTCTGGTATATTCGGTGTTAATGAGTGTTTGTTGAATGGATACAGAAAGGTCCATAGGAGCGGTGAGTAGATTAGGGAATAGGACTTCTGACTCGAAGAGCTTCCTGAGTAAAAGTAGGGTGCGGACTGCCTGGGGATCATTGGTGACATCATCCCCTTTGCTTCCTTTGCTCCCTTGGCCCTCATGCACTGCGCTCAGCCACAGATAACTGCCCCCAAATCAAGGCCAGGGAAACACAAGGGTGCTATAATGTTTACCAATTAGTTAAGATTCCTTTTGTGTCTCTGTCCCAGGGATGAAAGGGCTGGGCTTGGATGTTGAGGTTGACAAGTAAGATTTGGAATTCTCAGTGAAGGATGGGGCCAAGTCGCGCAAGTCCTGCTCGTTTTGTTTTTACATTAAGTGCTTTGAACTGTTGACATCCTGGAGAAATAAGTCTGTACACCCTGTTGGAGGCAGACATCTTGCAGACGGTGCTACAACCACGTCTCTTACATAATCCTGCAATTCCCTGCACGTCCAGCCTCGGAGCTGGTCATATACAGGCACCCGATCAACAGCTCCCATCTACAAGGGAGATTTCTACCTTCTACCTCTCTGTTTCTACTATGGCCAGAAGCTCATGTGTTAAGCCAAGACGGAGTGGGCTCTAAATCCAGCCTTCCATACCACAAGCTACTGTCGCACGTTGGACAATCCCATTAACCTCCCTGTGTACGCCTCAATTTGGCTGGCATCTGCAAAATAGGAATAAAAATGCCTCCCTCATGGGATTTATGTGAAGAGTAAATGAGTGAATGATTGAGGAAATACTGGCCAATATTACTGCAAAGTGTTCTGGGATTTTCTCCACTGTAGTTGTGACTCACTTGGTCATTGTACCCTCCGCTCATTCAATGTGCCTAAATCTACTTAGTAGGACACTCTGCAACCAACAATACCCAGTTCCCAGTGCACGATGACATAAACAGCCATTGCCCTCAGATAGTTGAGGCACCAGAGCAAGAGAATGCCGTGTGCACAGACAATTGGAAAACAATTTGGGAAATCTGAAATCATGGTAAACAAATGTCTGGGGTGCCCAGAGGAACGAGCAATCTCATTGCCTGGGCTAATCATGGAGAACTTCATGGAAAAAGTGCTTTCGAGGTGGATGATGGGTCATAAAAATAACAAGAGAGAGGGCATATGTGAAGGCGTGGGAGTGTATGAGGGCAGAGCATCCTCCCAGGGAGCTGAGGACTTGGGCTGAACTGGGGAACTCCGACAGGTGGTACAGTAGCAGGTGCAAGATGAGTCGCACAGGCTTGGTTGCACTTTCTTCTGAGGCCCTGGGAGCATCAGAGATGTTGGGGTGGGGGTGGGGCACTTGCTCAAGTTTGGAGTGGAAAGGGGCAAGAATGATAGCAGATGGAGGTTGGTGCATTCACCCACTCTGGAGACAATAAAGGCCATCTGCATCAGGGCTCTGGGGGTAGAGAGAGAAAGGCTGGAGGAATATTTGGAAGGCAGATGGAAAGACTTGGTAAACTGTTTGCCCAGCAGACATCTGCATGATGAAGACTTCTTTTTTTAAAAAAAGATTTATTTATTTGAGAGAGAGAGTGAGCAAAAGAGACAGAGAGCAAGCACAAGTGGGGGAGGGGCAGAGGGAGAGAGAAAAGCAGACTCCCCACTGAGCAGGGAGCCTGACATGGGGTTCGATCCTGGGACTCCAGGACCATGACCTGAGCTGAATGCAGACGCCTAACTGACTGAGCTACCCAGGCGCCCCAATGGAGACTTCCTGAAGCAACAACCAAACTTAGTGGCACTCATCAGAATGGCCCCGTGTTCATACCCCGTCAGCTGGGTGTCCGTCCCCTCAGGAACTGTGGGAGCTGAGATAAGCCCATCCTACTGCAGCAAGCCTCAGAACATAGGGCTAGCTTGTGACCCAAAGTTCCTCTAGGCACCGCAGACATTTTCCTGCCTTGATTTCAGATTTCCCTAATTACTTGCCAATTGTCTGTGCACACGGCATTCTCTTGCTCTGGTGCCTCAACTGTCAGGGTAATGGCTGTTGTATGTCGTCGTGCACTGGGCACTGGGTATCATTGGTTTCAGAGTATCCTGCTAATGAGCGGAGGGCGTTACAACAGAGTGAGTCACAACCACAGTGGATTGTTCAGGATTGTTCAGTGGGTCATTCAGGGGCAGGAGGACTTCATTTATCTTTACTTCCTTCCAGATGTTTTGCATCCATCACCTCCCCTCCTGGACCAGAGAGTCAGGTCCAACTTCTAGTCCCTGCTCTCCTGCCCATTAGCACCACCACCCCAGGCAAGTTTTCCACCCTCTAAAAACGCCCTTGTCCTTATTTGTAAGATAGGAGGACCAGTGGAACCTACCTCAACCAGTTGATGGAAGGATGGAGTACCACGAAGGCATTTCACGTGGCCCATGATCATCCCCACTGTTCTATTCAGCAAGCACTTGCTGGACACCCTCTGGGAGCCAGCCACTCTACCAGCCCTGAGAATGCGTGGGGAGTGACAACCAGCCAGCTTTCATGATCTTGCATTCTAGGCGGGGAGGCTGATCATCAACAACAGAGAACACAGGACATGTTGGATGATACGTGTTAGGAGGAAAAGATAGAATAGGCACCAGAGCAGAGCTGGGGGTGCTGTTTTAGCTAAAGCAGCCAGAAAAGGCCTTTCTGAGGAAAAGACATTTGAGCAGATAGGGCTGAAGTGAGAGAGTAAACTTTGCAAAGTTGTGCAGGAAGAACTTTCCATGCAGAGGAAACTGAGGCACAAAGGTCCCGAGGCTTTTGGTGTAAGAAGCAGCAGGATAGCTCAAGGGGTGGGAGCAAGGTGAGAAAGGAAGAGGAATAGGAGCAGAGCAGGCGGCCTTGGCAGCCATGGTAAAGAGCTTGGTGTTTATTCTGAAGGAGAAGGAAGGTCATGGAAGGAGTCTTTAAAGGGCGGCTCCACCGTGTGATTTCCAGTTTCATAGGGTAACTGTGGCCACTGTGGGCAGGTGAAAATTGGGGTTGGGCGTACCTCCTGGGAGCCCCTTGCAGTTATCCAGGGGAAAGGTGATGAGGATGGGGATGCCCCCTCCTCATGCAGTTGTGGCTGGTACGTTGTCTGGCACATGCTCAGACCGTGGGAACGTTATCCATCCTTATTTCATTCCTTATTAACTGTCCCTTATTTGCCTCTTCCTCCCATTTTGCCCCTGTGACATATGCAGGTCCCCTGCCCCTGTCTTCCCAGTGCTTGAATCTGAGAGCACCAGTTGCCCTCCTCCTGAGAGCCAGAGCTGCTGGATCATCAGAGAATCAGTCCAGCCTTAGACAACATCCTCAGTCCCTGTGTGTTGGCACCCATAACTGGGGACACGCTTTGCATAGCTGTCTCCGAGGGCTTGGGTCCAAACACAGAGCTACCTGGTCTGCTTATCTGTGGAGCATCTTCCTGCCCAGTCACCTGCTACTTGACTCGTTCGATGTTCAGGCTTACCTACAGGTGGCCTGGAGTTGCGGGGAGAGGTTCTTTCCAGGGGACATCCGGTCCTGAAACTGCTGGGCTCTGAGGCCTCACGAGCCCCACCTCAAAGGAGATGCCACAGTCCAATTAACAACCAAAGGGCAAAGTGGGAGTGGGTGTAACCCAGAGACAGTATCCTCCAGGAAGATGGGCTGGCGGGCTGTGGACTGTTCCTTCAGTCTGAGCTGCCACCGTCCTTGGGACAGTTTCACGCCCTGGTATTTGCAACCCAGGCTGTGTACAGAGGGAATCCGGACTCTAGGGAAAATCATGAAAATGCTGCTGCCCCATCACCCCGGGAATGCAGGGGCTGCAGACACTGCTCCTAGAGAAGAGAGGCTGTAGCTTGTCTGTATGACCTCAGCCCTGCCTCCCTGACTCACCTGTGAAGTCAGCCCCCCTCAGCCCCAAAGCAAATAGTTACCACCTGACTTGGCAGCGGCCTCGGGTCTGAGCTGCTGTTGATACCACTTAAGTCTTGCAGCTTTGTGTGGTGTCCCCATGGGGAGACCCTCGCGTGGTGCCTGTGCTCAGAATCCACAGCTTTCCGGAACGAGTCCAGCCCAGCCCCATTAAGGCAACTGCCAAGGCACCTTTTTTGTGTGTGACCTGGGAATTTATGCCTGCTTGCGGATTTCGCAGTACCAACTTGGCCTGCTCTTGTTTTCTAGACTATTTGTCCCTTCTGAGGCGTCCTGGGCCCCCCCTTTATCTTACTCCCTGTGCCCCCAGCTTCTTCAGATTTTTCCCCTTTCTGTCTCTGGATTCCAACCAATGTGCAGACCCTGATGCCACCTCAGTTACGGTTTTGATATCTTAACAGAAAGTCAGGGACCAACACTCGGATACTAGAAATTTGGTACCATTAACAGAAATTGCAGAGCCCAGGAATGAGGGGAGGGGTACAAAGGAGGGGCTCATTTAAAATTTAAAATATTTGCACACTTTGAGCCAGCACATATATCTTGGTATTGATCGAAGCTCTTTGGAAGCTATTTACGTTTTCAGCCCACCTATAAGACTGAGATTTATACTGCATTTGGTGTTTAACTAGCCTCTTAATGCATCCTGTTGGGCCATAGTGTCAGTGGGTGTATTGTAAATTTTAGCCTTGGTGCTAAATTGATGTGCTTAGTGGAGTTGAATTTAGGCCATTAAAATAAATAAATAAAATGAATAAGAGGGACTTCCAGGCCCTCTGTGTCATATTAAAATCAAGCAAAGCCAGAGAGACACAACCTCTGGTGTCATGATTGGGTTTTGTGCGCCAGACTTAGGGCATGAAGGATTCCTTTCAGGATGGACTCACATAGTGAACACCAGCAGTGTGGAATTAAGGGAGAGACTGTGGTGCAGCGTGTGTTCATGCTGAGTTGAAGTTAAGAAGACCTGAATTCACACCCTGACTTTATCTGCACACCCATAGCTGGATCTGCTTTTTCCCAGTTTCTAAGTGAGTGGTCTGGCTCGGTGATTAGGTAAAGTCCCAGGCTCCTTCCACGGATCTCATCCCCTTGTAGTTAACCCACCTGTGTTCGGCTGGGCTCTCACATCTGTCCAGCCTCTGGGTTGGAACAAGAAGACAACAGCTCCCAGCCATCTCAGGCTGACTTCGGAGACATCTCTTCTCTAAGTGACCCGTGAGAATCGGGGAAGGTCTCAGATCTGTCCACATTCTAGTGAATCTAACAGCTTCCGTGAAGTCGCAGGCTGCCAGGAGCCAAGCTAATTGGAACACAGGCCAAATATTTTCCAAAAGATTCACTATAGATAAAAAGCTTATTTTGTCTGCTAGAGGTAGGTTAAAAAAAAAAGGTTCTGAAATCAGCAGACAATTTAGAGCCTGTTGCTGTCCTCCTGGTTCTCTGGAATTACAGCATTTTCCTCCACAGTCAGTACAGAGATGCTGGTCATTTGAGCTGGCTTCTTAGCGTGACTCACAGCATACTTGTCATAAGCCACCGTAAAGAGTGGGTGGCCACCAAAGTTTTTCTGTGGAGGAGGAGCAGGTCTGTGAAAGCTGGATGACCAGGATCCTGGTGGCTCCTGGAGCAGATCTGTGGGGATGAAAGTGTCAGCAACCATTTCTCTCTCCTCAGGTGGGTCAGGCGAGGTCTCGTTCACTCTCATTCAGCCTGGGTCTCTTGATCCTCAGCGTCAGCTTTTCCCAAAATGGCACAGTCCTCTCTTACCAAGGCATGGGCCCTTGTCTCTGACAGTGCCCGGCCCTGAAATAGGAAGTGAACTTGGTTTATCTACTTTTTATCCACCCTTATCTACCCTTTCAATGGCCCTAGCTCTGACCTTGACATATACACTCATAGATCCCGTGAGAGAAGTTACATATTCTTGAAAATGTTGGAATCATGAGAAAGTAAAGGGCAAAAAGGAGAGAATATAAACAGATGTTTGTGTTTGTGTACATCCTTCCTTGTCCCTTTACTTTTTTAGTCGAGAAATATTTGCTGGGCATCCTCTCAACAGGATGAGTAGGTCTTTGGCAGAGACATATGTTAGCAGTGAAGATAAATGATACAGCAGCCCCTGGTGATTTCTTCTAGCTGAAATGTAGGATGCTGGGAGTGCAGGGTGCCAGGTGAACACAAACTGTTTGAGCAGAACTTATAAATGCCAAGTTAAGGAATTTGGACACTACTCTCTAGGACAATGGCTTATGTTGAAGGGATTTGGGGCAAGAGAGTGCATTCCATAATTTGTATACTAGAAAGAGTTTTCTGACTAAATCTTTGAGAAGATTGGACCTGGGTGAGCTTTGTGGCACAGGGATTAATTAAGGCACAGTTGCTCTGGGTGAGAGGTGGTAAAGCCCCCAAATCATGAGTAAATTGGAATGTAATTTATTAATAATTAATTACAAGTGAGATGACCATTTCCCTAAGAGGCCATTTCCCAAAGTTTATAATCCTTCCATTTCCTACACACACATACACCCCTACCTCACACACATACACATGCACATACCTACCTAACACCCCCCCACACACCCCTACTTCACACACACACACACCTACCTCACACACACACACACCTGTCTCACACACACACACCCCTACCTCACACTCACACACACACACACCCCTACCTCACACCCCTACCTCACACTGCCTCCACACCACAGTGGCTGTGCTCATTCATTTCTGAAATACCACTTTTAAAAATGCATTTCAAAAACTATAGAAGTTACCATGAGCCCCCTTAATTTCTCTGAGAACATGATCTCTTCAAAACCCTGGACATGGCTGAGGAACTGGAGAAAGAATCAATATTGCTGACTGCACAGTCCTTCAGCTTCCCTCACTTCAGTCCAGTGGGAACATTGGGCTTCTTCTTTCCACCCCCGAGTACATCTGCCGAGCAGGGGAGAAGTTGCCGCAAACCTCTTCCATGCGGCTTGGGCCCTCTTCAAAGCAGTGATACTGTTTCAGCAAAAAGTCCATGCAAGTGCTCACCCCCTGGTAAAAATCCATTTAAACAGGCTCTGGTTTATTTACTGTAACCAGAGCAGCATGGAACTGGAGCTGGGATAATTAAACCCTAATTCATCAACACTTTGGGAACAGCACATTTGGAGTGGAGAATTCCAAAATGGGATGACTGAACTGGGCCAGACTGGCCTTGGCTGGATTCTGGGAAGGAGCAAACATTGTCTTGGGTCGCCTGATAATTCTGACCAACACAGCCATCATGCCCTCGTCCGGGTTCAGGAGACTGTGGGGCCAGCTGGGGCCAGTCAACTAGCCTGTCCCCTTGGAGGTCTTTGTACCCCTCAAGGGCTGATGTAAAGGAGATCTGAGGCTGGGAAAGCATGACCATCGCTTGTGTGCCTGGCACTGTGCTACTTTTTAAAACTAAAATTAGGTTCTAGGTCCAGGCCAAGTCCAATTTTCCTAAGAGGGTGTGTTGAGAAAATAGCCATTCTGAGTGGCTGCCCGGGCCTTTCACAGAATGACAACCTGCTCCCCCCCCAGGGTCTGGGCATTTAGATAAGGACGCTAGGATCAGAGCTTAGTATTCCTACCACAGGTTCCCAACTGGCTTTTCCCGGGGTGCCTTTCAAAATAGCCAGTTAGAGTTCAGTCTGTGAAAAATGAGTGACCGCTTCCCCAACCATCTCCTAAGTCATAAGTGCTTGCTCCCCCGCCCTCCACCTCTTGCCCGCTTGTGACCTGGGACGGAGGACTGCCTCCCCCAGCTTGCGCACCCCCATCCTGGGACTCCTAAGCAACAAACCTTATGACTCTACTTCCTCTGAGTGTATTGAAACTGCGCCTTCAATCAAAATGACCCTGGAGTTTCATTTCCCCAAAACGGGAGCTCCGCTGCTGAGGAAGCTACCTGTTGAGCCCTCGTGGGTGGCTTGTGTCTCCTCATCCAGCATGTCATAATCTGCATATTCTCAACTCAGCACACGTGGCTGCAAGTCTTCCAGCACAGAGGGATCTGATGAGATTTGTTTCAGCCTACTCTCCACACAACATTTCTGACCACACGGGGTAGCTCCCCAGGGACTCAAAAATACCAGAATTCTGGGGACGAGACATTCTGCTGTCCTTTGTACCTGCTCTCCCCTAAGCCTCCTGGCATCATTCACATGGCTCTGCCCCTCCTTCAGCTTCTCTCAAGCATTCCTCTCTGTGACTCGCCCAGGAATATTTCTGTCTTTGACTCACTGTTAATTCCAAATTTCATTCATTCGTTTATTGATTCATTCATTCAATCAAGAACTATTTATTGGTGTGTTTAATTATATTACAGACATAGCCCTAGGCCTGGAGTGAACAAAATAACATTTCTGCCCTCATGGAGATTACATTCTAGAGAGGGTAAGGGAAAGAAAAAAAAAAAGTGTATTTCAGACTAGGAAGAAAATGAAAGATAAGGGAAATAGAACGTGAGAGAGTAGGTGTTATTTTATATAGGGTGGTCAGGAGAGGTGTCTATGACAAGATGACATTGGAGCAGAGACCTGAAGAATGTGAAGGAATAAGCTTTGGAGATACTGTTGGGAAGAATTTAAGGGTAGAAGGGGAAAAGCAAGTGCAAAAGTCCTGGGGTCGGTTCATGAATGGCATATTCCAGGAAGACTTCTCTCTTATTTCTTATTTTATATACATAATGTATACCCTTGCTATAATTTCTCATTTGCCTTTTCACTGGAATGAAGATCAGAGACCTTGGTTTATTCATATATATCTACCCAGGGCCTACCACTACTCTTGGAATACAGTTGATGCTTAGTAAATGCTTGTTGAAAGAAAAGTAATCTCATTAATACTCCTAACAATCATATGAAAGAATATATGATTATAACTTGATAGATGAGGAAACAGAGAAATTAAATAATGCTCATGTTTGCACAGCTTGTACATGAGCAGTGTTGTCTAAATTCTGACCCATGTCTCTAAGGCCCAGAGCAAAAATGCTTTCACAACAGTCTTACTTGTGGAGTCAGAGCAGATCCTCCTATAAGCCTAGGGTCATGTACCTGCAAAGTGGGATTGTGTCATGACAACAGGCATCCCGAACTGACCCGACTCTGCCTACCTGCCTGTCTGCCTTTCTGGCTACCTCCCATCATGTCCTGGGGACTAACGAATGCTGTGTTCGTGATGGTGGGCTTGCCCTGCAGTCCACCAGTGTTACTTGAGCAGAGCAGAACTTAGGTAGAATGCAAGTGACTTTGGGTCCATCTTCACAACTGGGTGGTGGAAGGAAGAGAGGACCACTGTGGAATACTGGTGAGGGCTGGAGCAGGGTACAGGGTGCAAAGAATCGACCAAGGTGAAGGGTTTTGGGAGGGAGAATGGAGAGATTTTCTGTCTACACACCTAGCTCCAATCAGCAGGGCATTCACTGGGGTCCAGGGAAGTGAGAAAGAGGGGACAATGGGGTCCCTCCTGGCTGGGCTGGACAGGTGACAGGGTAACAGGGACTGCTGGGAGCAGGGGCAGTTGGGCACTGCCTGCAGTGTCTACAGTGAGCAGGTGTGGGCACCAGTAGGCACAGGGTCCTACACAGTCTGGTAGGACCTGGTGCCCCAGGTCGCTGGCTCTGGTGGGTTTACTCCAGGCCTGGATGTTTGCCTTGGCAGCCCTGGAGCATTAGCCTTGGCCTCGGCATGATTCCCCAGTGGCCAGCATACCTGAAAGTCATTAGATTGGGGGTCCTATTTTGTTCTCACATTTCTAAGCAGTGACCTGCAGCCATGTGTGACAGGCCAGGCACTTTATCAACTCGCTTTCCCAAGCCCACCCCACCCATTCACCTTTCCCACTTCATCCATCCCTGCCCAAGACCTACCAATCCTCCAAAACCCAGAGCTAACAGGGATCCTTTTCTTTCCTCTTTAACAAATATTTGTAAGGATTTTCACAACCTATTTAAGTCAACCTTCTTCATTTTTCCATTAATGAGGACTCTGAGGGTGGTCAAGTGACTTGCTCAGAATCACACAGCTGATAAGGTGCAGAGTCTAGGTAGGAGCTGAGGCCTAGCCGATATCAAGAGGCCGTTGAAGTGTGGGCATCACACAACCATCTACCACAAGTACTCTGGCCAGTCTGCATTGGCGTTTCCCATCTGCGATGCCCAAACCCACCTTTTTCTCCTAATGTGAACCCAGTCCTCAATTTGTCTGACCAGAAGCTACCAGAACACCTATTCTCATTCCAGTGTATTTGCAGCCACATGGGCATCTTATGAAATTTACCTTCTTTTAAAAATATGTCTTCTATCATGAGTGTTTTGTAGTTCCTAGAGTATAGATCCTTTACCTCTTTGGTTAGGTTTATTCCGAGGTATCTTATGGTTTTTGGTGCTATTGTAAATGGAATCGTTTCTCTAATTTCTCTTTCTACAGTTGCATTGTTAGTGTATAAGAAAGCAACTGATTTCTGTGCATTGATTTTGTATCCTGCCACATTACTGAATTGCTGTATGAGTTCTAGTAATTTGGGGGTGGAGTCTTTTGGGTTTTCCACATAAAGTATCATGTCGTCTGCGAAAAGAGAGAGTTTGACTTCTTCTTTGCCAATTTGAATACCTTTTATTTCTTTTTGTTGTCTGATTGCTGTTGCTAGGACTTCTAGTACTATGTTGAACAATAGTGGCGAGAGTGGGCATCCTTGACGTGTTCCTGATCCTAAGGGAAAGGCTCTCAGCTTTTCCCCATTGAGGATGATATTCGCTGTGGGTTTTTCATAGATGGATTTTATGAACTTGAGGAATGTTCCCTCTATCCCTATACTCTGAAGAGTTTTAATCAGGAAAGGATGTTGTATTTTGTCAAATGCTTTTTCTGCATCAATTGAGAGGACCATATGGTTCTTCTCTCTCCTCTTATTAATGTGTTCTATCACATTGATTGATTTGCGAATGTTGCACTGGGTGTTATATGAAAACAATGGATTGTGGATCACCACATCAAAAACTAATGATGTATTGTATGGTGACTAACATAACATAATAAAATTAAAAAATATATGTCTTCTAGAAATATATTTTTCTAGCCTTTGTTTGTATTTTTCTAAAGCCATGGTTCTCCACCAGGGACATCTTGTCCCCCAGAGGACATTTGGCCATGTCTGGAGACACTCTTTGATTCTTGCAACTGGAGAAGGAGGGTGATTCCAGTGTTTCTTGGGTAGGGGTCAGCAGTTCTGTTCACCATTCAATAATGCACAAGACAACCCTCCACAATAAAAAATTATCCAGCTCAAAATGTCAACAGTGACAAGGTTGAGAAACTGCTCTAAAGTCATAAATAAATGAGTGTAATACTTCGTGTAGATTTTTATATATCGAGAAATAAATACTTACCATAGACAATATGGCAGTATGAATCACTAATGTGGTGTTACAGGCAGTTTGTACCAGCTCATCCCAGTGTCCTGTGTGCATCTCTTCCCAACACCAGTGCCAATAGCTTGAAATTGACCATGGTGGGACTATTTAGAAAGCCTTGGGTGCCTGGGTGGCTCAGTCGTTAAGCGTCTGCCTTCGGTTCAGGTCATGATCCCAGGGTCCTGGGATCGAGTCCCACATCGGGCTCCCTGCTCAGTGGGGAGCCTGCTTCTCCCTCTCCCACTCCCCCTGCTTGTGTTCCCTCTCTCGCTGTCTCTCTCCCTCTGTTGAAAAATAAATAAAATCTTAAAAAAAAAAAAATAGAAAGCCTTGCATATTAGGGCTTTGGGTTTTTGTTTTGTTTTGTTTTGTTTTTTGTTATTATTTTTTTGGAGAGCCAATTTATCATCACCCATTAAGAATTTTCTGTGTAACAAAGATTGTACATTGTTTAATCTTCACAATACTATGTAGTGACTAACATCATTACTCCAATTTAATATTAGGAAATGAGGCACAGAAAACTAAAGCAACTTGTCATATATAATACCATTATTAAATGATGGGGACAGGATTTGAAACCAGGCAGTCACACTCCAGAGCTTTTGCTTTAAACATTACCTGCCTGGCCACACATTAATTAGAAACAATTGTGATACACTGCGTATTCCTGAGTTAGTCCATCTGAGACAGACAGATGGATATTTACATTTAGTGCATCATATTCCGATATCATCTTACAAATTTAATATCTTGATAAATGATAGTATTTGTATGAAGTACTCTCTTTTGGGTAAATGTAGATATTTTACAAAGAATGAAGAGTAAAAAAAGCTCACTACAGAGTTCTTAAAATCCTAAAAGTAGCTGTCCTTCAAATTGTTGCCTAAATGTCACCTTTTCAGTGAGATCTTCTCTAATCAATATTTTTAAATTGCAACTTCATTTTCTCCCCAGAAGCACACCCTATCTTCCTTCCTTTCTTATTTTCTCTGTAGCACATGTTCCTTAAGGCTGTGTATTTTTTTTTCACTTCAGCATCCCCAACACCTAGAACAGCATGTGGTACATAATATATGTTCAAGAAAAGGTTTGTTGAGTGAATAGATAAATGACAAATGCAGAGGCTTCCCCATCACTTATAAAAAGGTTCCATGTCTGATACATATTTATGAGAAATGCAGAGAAAGGAGGGATCTGCCCTAGACAAACGTGTTAGACATCTTTCTAATAACCAAAATTGGAAAAGACAAATTGGACACTTGAAATAGTGGTGCTGGCTTAGCTGAACCAATACTGTTCTTCTGAAATAGTTGGAAGTTGGAGCTTTCTCCCCAAGCCCTCCCAGAGCACTGAGCATTTGCCATCATGGTCTTTGGGATGGACTTGGGGCCATAGAACAGCCAGCTACAGGTACTAACTACATGTGTACAAAATGGAATCTACCAGGCACCTGGGTGGCTCAAGTCATTAAGTGTCTGCCTTCAGCTCAGGTCATGATCCCAGGGTGCTGAGATCGAGCCCCGCATCGGGTTCCCTGCTCTGCAGGAAGCCTGCTTCTCCCTCTTCCACTCCCCCTACTTGTGTTCCCTCTCTTGCTGTGTCTCTCACTGTCAAATAAATAAAATCTTAAAAAAAAAAATGGAACCTACCAATGCCAACCCTTGCAAAAGGCCATGTTTATTAAAAAGGGACCTCCTTATGACCGTTGGCTCCATGAATGACTCACAGAAATAGATGTTCAAAATGTCCTCTTAGAAAGGAGCATGGTCTTGGTTAGTGCCTCAGCCTACTGGTATTAGATAACTGTAGAGAGTAGGGTTGTCAGGTGCAGCAATAAAAAATACAGGTCATCTAGTTAAGTTTGAATTTCAGAATATATATATATGTATATATATACACACATATATTTTTTATATATATACACACACACATATGTATAATATATATAACATATATATGTTTAAAAAGTATTTGTTGTTCATAGTTCATCTGAAATTCAAATTCAACTGGATATTCTATATTTAATCTGGCAACCCTAGCAGATAGCTGAGTTGCTTGGTTACTCTTGGGGACTCTGCCCCACAGAGTGCTGAGGAGGCGAGGATGGAGACCAGGGACAGGAAGCGGTCCCAGAACACGATCAGTCAACAGTCCTGGGCACAGGCAGTACCTGTCTTCTGCCTCAGAGAGTCATAATATTTGAGAATCAGATAGCCCCATTCCTGGCATTCACCTAAAACTCTTGTTTTTTTTTTCTTCTGTTTTGTTTTCATTTCTACCTGCATTCAGTGATTTCCTTCTCACTTCTGTTATTGTGGGAACATTGAGAGTCATTCTAAAGCCTGGCTGATTCAGAGAACACAAGGGACATTTGTAAAGATACGGATTCCCAGGCCCCACCTAACAAGTATGTCTGGGATCAGACCTGAGACTCTGTTTTCTAAAATCTCTTTGGGAGGTTCTGATAGTTAGCCATTTGGGGGAGCCACCTGAATACCTCAGTTCTATCAGACACTCTACACTGTTGAAGAATCTTGGAATCAGTTTCATGGGGACAAGGATCAAGGCTGGAATGAAATTTGGCCCACCTATGGAATGGGAGCAATATTGGGAAATAGGGCCCAGAATGCTATGCAAGGAAGAACCAAAGGCCTGGTTCATAAGAGGCTCATACAAAGGCAGGGTATGGGGAAAGCAGACATAGACTTCGCAGGGAAATAGGGGTAATGGGAGTAGAAGGTCTAAGATGAATAAGGTGGCTGCTACCATGAAGAATGTGGGTCACAATTCTAAATTCCATAGAATAAAGCAGTTGGCATGAGGGAGGCAGTGCCCCCAGGCTGGTTGCAGCACAAAATCAAGTGATCTGAAAAATTAATTCATCTAAGTTTGAATGTCTTTATATGGAAAATGAAGACTCATTAATTTCTTCATTTATTTATTGAATATGAGTGTCCATGAGTTAGACATCTACTGGAGTGTTAGAAAATCAGCAATGAATAAAATATGTAAGATGCCTACCTTTGCAGAGCTTATAGGCTATCAGAGAACACAGATAATAAACAAGGAAAAGGGAAAAAATAAAAAAGGAAAAGGAAACAAGTGGTTATTACTGTAACTAGTTATTGGTTGTAATTGCTAGTTAATGCCAGAAACGGAACAAGGAGTTATATTAAAAGATGCTTTCAATAAATTAAAAACGTGTACACACAGTCGGAGGTGTGAGTGCAGAGGACAAAGGGTTGAGAAGCTTATCAGTGAAGGTGCAGCCAGGAAATCAAATCCCATGCCAGGTATTTCAATAGAGAGAATTTAATGTAGGGAATTCATCTCAAGATATAAGAAGAGCTAAAACAGCCAAAGAAGATGAGGCAATCCAGAGACTAGCAACTGTAGAAAGCCACTGCTTCTTCCAGGGCTGGAGGGATGAGGAGGTTCTCTCCTACTACCTTCCTATCTCCAGCCAGCATTTCCTTCTGGCTGAGCTCAACCAGGGGCAAGAGGTCAAAGGAGACTGAACAATGGCGTCCTCAGATGTCAGCCTCTGGACACACACAGGGTAACAAAGGCAGATAGTTGATCAGGGATGAGGGTGATAGCAAACAAAATAACTCACAAAGGATCTCGGACTTTTGATGATTTGATAGTTGGCTGATCACCAAGAAGTTGGTTCATGCTCTAGCTGTCCAGCCAGGATCTTGAAACATATGTCATTGATCCATTTTACCTGAAGACCTTCCTTTTTTGGACTAAGGATAAAGGTTTGATAGAGTCTTCAAAGAGAGAGTCTCCAAAATAGGGTGGTGGAGTCAACTTATACCAGGTCACAAGAGTGATTGTTAAACTTTCAGAAATCTTTTGTGTCAGTTGTTATCATGGCCACTTTTTTTTTTTAAGATTGATTTATTTATTTTAGAGAGAGAGTGTGAGTGGGGGGCAGTGGCAGAGGGAGAGGGAGAAAGAGAAGCAGACTGCCTGCTGAGCATGGAGCCCAATGACCCTGAGATTTGTGACCTGAGCTGAAATCAAGAGTCTGACGCCTAACTGACTGAGCCACCCAGGTGCCCCTATCATAGCCATTATTAAAAATTAAATTAAAAAACTTACAAATAAGTTGCATTAAGACAAAGGTAATAACTACTCAAAATTCATTGCTTTCTAATTGTTTACTACATTTTATTATTACCTATGTTTGTGAGGTTATTTACACCTATTGTGTTCATGTGGTGGAAACACCATTGAGTGGAGTGCTACTGTCCGCCTCTTCTCAATATCCACGTTCAGTGATTTCACATTGATAGTTTGAAATTGGCCCTAATGGGAATATTTACATCATGGGAATTTGCATATGCCACAAATCAAGGTTGGTTGGCTTGTTTTTTGTTTTGTTTTGTTTTGTTTTGTTTTTCCCAAAAGAACTAGTTGTTGACATTTACCAGCACAACACTGGAATGTCCCCTCCCCACTGATACTTGACCAGACTTGGAACAATGAAGAATAAAAAATAATGATGTCATGAATCCTTAAATGCCTTTACCTCTTTGATGAGAAAAGTCATTCAAGGGAAAGACAGACACTAGTTTCTGACACTTTGGCTTTTTTTCCCCTTGCCTGAAGATTTAAATAAACAAAAAATTGTCTTTTTCCATGCCAAGACTTCAAGTAGTTAGAGAAGGCTTGAGTCTGACATACCCTGAACTAAGAGGGTACGTTGGAGAGATGCCAAAGGAGTGGGAAGCGATGAGAATTAGCAATTAGGCAGTGCCTGGGGTTTTGTTACGCAACTCTTGTGTGCGTGTAGATCTATGTTACATATATAAATTGTATACATATACATATTTATATATGCAAAAGATCTTTATGTATCCATATTTCCCCTTTATCAGAAGGTTACGCTGAAAGAGAATGAGCTTAGAAGTTAGACAGACCTGGATTTGAATTTCTCAGCAATGTGGTGATATTGGGGAAAGTTTCTTCTTGTTTACTTGTCTACAAGTTGGACATAATAGTGTACCCCTCATAATATAGATAGAGGATATGACAGAAATGGGCACAATTCATTCATTCATTGCTTCTTTTAGCAAAAATTATACTTTATTGAAAGAACACAGTAAAGAAGGTGAATGCAGTCTGCCCTATAGAGATCATAGTTTTGCAGGAGAGACATACGTTAAACATTTTGCTTAAAATAACTTTGCTATTATGATGATGAACCTACTGAAAGAGGGTATGTGTCAATTAAGCAAAACTGAAGAGTCAAGAAGAATATGGGCACTCCAGAATATTCATGTTTTCTTTCTCTCCTCTGTCTTTCCCTCTTGTAGCAGCCAATATCCGTCCCTGCCCACATGTCTTGGGCCATGTCCCTTCCATTTGCTCAGAATATGCACCAGGGTCTACAAGTCTTTGCTTAAAGCTTTTCTCCGAAGCAGCTGAAGGCTGCTAGGTCCTGCAGCAGGCAGAAAGGCAGTGCTAGAAATAACGCCCCTGGGAGCAGTTTTCCCGACGCAAGGAATGCTTCTGGGCCATTCATTGTCTGCCAGAGTTTCCTCCGTAGAATCCAGCTCCAGGTGGTGCCCACAGTATGGTTTGCTAGCACACCTTTTTTGGCTGCTATCCCTTTTTCTCACTTCCCCATTCCCCTACAGCTGATATACAATCCAAATCAACTATCTGCACCAACTCTTTGACTCAGATCTGCTCTTCTGAGGGCCTAAACCAAGAGAGCTTCTCTCAAAGGGATCTGTGTCCCCACTCTGGGCACAAAATGTGGCCCCCAAGGGACACCTGGGTGGCTTAGTCGTTAAGCGTCTGCCTTCAGCTCAGGTCATGATCCCGGGATCCTGGGATCGAGTCCCGCATTGGGCTCCCTGCTCTGCGCAAAGCCTGCTTCTCCATCTCCCACTCCCCCTGCTTGTGTTCCCTCTCTCGCTGTGTCTCTCTCTGTCAAATAAATAAATAAAACCTTAAAAAAAAAAAAAAGAAACTCAGAAAGCTGTACTTTAAAAAAAATATGGCCCCCAAATCATGAACAGACTTCTAGGAATAGATCGGTTATATAATGTAAGATCTAAACCAGGGCAATGTGGAGAGTGAAGGGGGCCAAGTACGCTCCCTTCACTTGAAAGCATGCCAAGAGAACAACAGACATAAACCAGAACTCTGGCTGGCAAACATGGTCAGCCTGTCTGGGAGAAGCTTTAACCCATAGAATGTCCAGACCAGAGTTCTGGGGTCTGACCAGGGGGCTCTGAGCACCCCTCAGGAGAAGGCAGCATGGATACTTAGGTCATCTGTCAGAACCTCAGGGCCTCCCATTCCCAGAGCAGCAGCTCTCTGCACGCGGGGGAAGCTCATTTCTACCTAGAGCACTCACACAAAACTCACCATTTTTAGGAGAAAAACAAAACAGATTTGTCAATGTCTGTCACCTCCTTTGGGCAACTGCACCTTTTTAAGAGCCAAGGAGTCCCCAGAGAGTGTGGATCACACCAGCGTATGAGAAGTGATTGACCCAGAGAGCTTTGCCGAAATGCCCGCTGATGTTGGAATCATACTTGACTGGATGTATTTCCTGTGCGCTGGGGCCGCTGTGGGTGCACTGGGGACAGCGAGGAGGGATTCTCAATGAAGGAAGTTTCTATGCAAGCCCCGCAGCCCCGTACAGATCAGGTTTCAGCTTCAATTTGCTCATTCCCCTTGCGTTTTTCTTTCCCCCCACACATTTAAACTCAGAGAGCTATATAAGTTCAAATGTTCTTTTATAGAGTGAAATAAACAGCTTTTATAGCCTGAAAACAGCAAGCTTGGAGATCAACCATTCACCACTGAAGCAGGCGTGTTTAAGTCGAAGAAATAGATGGCATTCTCTTCCTTATGGTTAGCTCTATTTTTTCCCCAAAACTAATAGCAGGTAGCCTGTAAATTAGCTGCCTTCCAAGTTGCCAGGGAAAGACGTTAATGTAGCCTCTGGGCATTTTGCAACAAGGCTGCCCCCCTCTGGCTCCCACCACAATGTGATCTGTGGAGAAATCAAGTATGTTTAAGAAAGAGCAATTCGGAATTCGGGCAAGTCAAGGTCATGGTCTCAGGAGCTGGTCACTCTTTCCTCACCTTCTGGTTACCACCCCTGGCTTCTCAACACATCCTACACTTTTCTCTAGATGCCAAAATATATAACTGAGTTTTAGGTGAACTTTGGCAGCCCATGGTTCCAAACTACACATGACGAGTGGGTTAGGTTGAAAGGCAGAGAACATGGAGAGGACAGACGAAGGCTAGCACTGGCCTTTTCATTCCAGAAATCATTATAGCATCGTGCCTTTAGGACTCTTTCTTCATTTGGGGATAAGGAAGCCACTGGAACGTTCAGGCAGGTGGTAGAGACTAATGCTGGATATACCAGGGGTCCCGAATCTTGCCTATTTGTGCTCAAGTAGCCAATTCTTATCTATTCATTTAACAAATAGCATACTATGGGCACATCACAGGGTGGTCCTCATGCTGTTCCAATGCCTTGATCCCTCTCTTTCACCAGTAGTTATAATTAGACGTTGCAACCTCAGAAAGCATCTCTCTACAATTGCCCTGACTTTCTAGCCACACTTCTTAATCACTCCAGAAACACAAGTCGCCTTGCAATGTTCCCCAAAGTTCGTCTTCTTCAAGCAACTGAGTCTCTCTTCCACCCCTTCAGCCTAGAGGACCTTCCTTTCTTTTAATCTTTAATCTAATCTCTTAATCTCTAATCTAAAATGCTTAATTTGTTAAGGCTGCCGTAACAACATTTGGGTGGCTTAACCACAGGAATTCATTCTCTCACAGTTCTGGAGGCTGGAAATCCAAAATCAAGATGTCTTTCAGTAAGGTTGGTTCCTCCTGAAGGTGAAGGGAGAATCTGACCCATAACTCTCCCTTTGCTTCCAGTGGTTTGCTGGCAATCTCGGGAATTCCCTGGGGTTTTAAAAGCATCACTCCAATCTCTGCCTTCAGCTTCACATGGCATTTTCCCTGTGTATATGTCACTGTGTCCAAACTCCCCCATGTATAAGGATATCAGTCACGTTGGCCCACCCTAATGACCTCACCTTAACTAATTATATCTTCAATGACCCTATTCCCAAATAGGTCACATTCTGAGGTATTAAGGGCTAAGACATCAACATACAAATTTTAGGGGGACACAATTCAACACCCTTAACAATGCTCATTCCACAAGTCAATACAATAGAGTTGGGAGCTTCTCCCACCTCCCTGGGCACTCATTTAATTTTTTCAATGACCACAATATAGCAGTGATCTCACTAAACTTCAACTGTTTGTTCAAATATCTCCTACACTTGTGGGTAAGTTGTACGAGATCATGACCCCATCTATTCCCTTCAGCCTGTGGATGCTCAGTGAATGTTTCTTGAATAAATACTAACCCATTCAGAATTGCCTCCTTTTTGCTAAGGGCTAGAGGAGAAGCATGAAGAGCAAAATCATAAAGGGTTCCACCAGCTACCTCCTCTTATAGACAGGTCAGAAGCGAAAAGGGCTGTTCCCTGGGTTCCCAGTTTAATTCCTTCTGGCTTTCTCTCCTTAAAGTCATTATTCGTACACCCATTTCTCCTGCTTTGCTTTTCTTTCTCTTTATTTCCAACCCTGCTTACTCCCTGCTGCCACCAAGACACTTGCCACATATGCCCCCGATGTGTACAGAATCTAAGCAGCTATTATCATGAGGTTAAGGGAAGTATGGAAAACTGGGAGCTTATCAAAATATTCTTAATACAATTTATAGGCTGTCAGCAGTTGTTTATGCCTTCATATTAATCCAGGGATTTTGTATTTATTTTATTCTGATGATATAATACGATGTATAATTTCTTCTGAGAGTTTGGAATTGCTTTTGAAGAAATATAGGACTTGAGTCATGAATCCTAATGCCTTGCTGCCAACAGGCTTTTGTCATGCTGAGGAGGATGTTTCATGTCTCTTCCCATTCAGAAGAAAACATTTCACACCCCAGTGAGTTAATAAAAATGGAGAGTGTGTGATCATGATCTTGAGCAGGCTTTCTGGGAAGCTCTTAGTTGGGGCTACATTTGCTAGACACATTTGAAGTACTTGCCAGATCCATAACCCCTGATTTGGAAATGTATCTTCTATTCCATCCTAAGGGAGAGTCCCGGGCAGCCATGTTTGGCACTGGGTGACTCTGCTTTTGGGTTCTACCTGAAAAGCGCATGGGAAGGTACCCAACTAAGGTGGAGCCAGTCAGCTTCACTCTTGAGAATATAAACTAAGCCCTGCAAAATGAGCTGTAAGATTGGGATTGACTTTGGATCAATGAGATCATGTAAGGGCTAGAACCAGTGTTGCTCCCACAAACCATATGCTAACCAAAGTTACAGGGAAGTGGAAATGTACAGCCTTACAAAGGAAGTGGGCTGCACAGAGGAGATTATAGTCTGTGTGCAGGGAAAGCAAAGACACGGAGCCACCTTGACAAACATCTAACATCAGGTTGACTAATGACACACTTCCCTTTAATATGCTACTTTGGGAGGTCTTCTATTTATTGCAACAATGATGTCCATGATGAAGATCCTTTTGTGTGGAAGCTCCAACCAAAAAGACATAGCATAGGACTATTCTGATTTAGGGTTCAAAGTAGAGATAACTTTGGTGGTCTGTGTATTAGTTCACTATGCCACATAATAAATTATCCCAAAATATAGCATCGTCAAACAATAAACACTTATTATCTCACCCAGTTTCCGTGAGTCCAAGAGTAGCTTAGCTGGGTGATCCTGCCTCCTAAAGTAGCAATTTGGCTATTGGCCAAGCCTGCCTTTGTCTGAAGACTTGACTGGGCTGGAAAATCCACTTCCACTTTATCTAACTTACCTGCCTGGCAAAGCAGTGCTGGTTTTTAGTAGCACTAAAAGCAGTGCTACTGGTTTAGAAGCCTCAGTTCCTCGCTAGATGGACCTCTCCATAGGTCTGTTTGCATATCCTCATGGTAATGGCAGTTGGCTTTTCTATAGCTGGTGACCCAAGAAAGAGCAAAGTAGAAACTGTTTTATGACTTAGCTATGGAAGGGACACCTTAATTTTGACCACATCCTACTGGTTACATAGGTCAGCCCTATTCAGTGGTAGACGTGACAGCACAGGACAAGAAAAGCAGTTGAGAGCCATGCTGGAGCCTTGGATACCACAGTCTTTGACCAAGAAAGACACCAGTCTGATTTGTAAGAAAGAGAAAATTGAGGCAGCTTCTTTCTCCCAGACTGTTCCCAGATGTTACTTATGTATACACACTCATCTACCTGCCAGACATGCCAGTTTCCATACATGTGTTAATACTATTCCCATGTTGTCAACACCCTTCCTTCTCTCTTCCTTAAACTCCCTACTCATACTCATCCTTCAAGGCCCTATTCACATGATATACCAGCCCCTAGGAAAACAGTCTGTGCCCCTTGCAGTGTTTTATAAACTTCCTGAGTGGCTCGCTAATCACATTTATTCCATTTGGTGGCTCTATCTTGAAAAAGAAACTATGCTAAGTATTGTAGACAGGAAATAAGGTAGAGATTGATTATATAGTTGTTGGAAGAGTGAGAAGCCAACAAGCATGGTATGAACACTGGCTAGGGCCTCAACTGAAACGCAAATGCAAATCCCTGCAATTGAGTCTCAGCCTCTGGGTTAATCTCCAGACTTTCCTAGAATCACCAGCCCCAGCTCAGGGCAGCACCATCCAGTGAATGCTGAAATGAGCAATTCTCTGTAATTCAAAACCAGCACTGGGAACATCTTAGAATATGTGTTCTTTCCCCAGGCCTTCAAATTACTGAGTTGTTCTCATCTATCACTTTGTGGTGAATAAATCCAGAGTGATTCCCTGATAAGACTAAAATGGAGCTTATGTGTTGTTGGGCCAATGACCACAGGTCTACCCTTGCCTTTTCCACTCAGCCTCCTCGTAGAGAAGATGGATCAGGACGTTCTCTTTTTGGAAACAGGGGAAAACATGCTCTGGGGAGGTGTGTGTGTGTGTCCCTTGAACAGGAGAAGCATCTGCCAGGCCCTGGGGATGGATGACACAGTATTGTTGGAGATGCATTTAACACAGTCTTGATACAATGTTGTACTGGTCTCTCTCCACTACTGAGAATTAATCCCATCAACTAAGATTTATTGCTGTATATTATGCACCCAGCACCACGCTAACCCCTTTATAACGTGAAGGCTCAGAATAAATGGTGGCAGGACTGGAGTCAAGGAGTCTCCAAATCTAACCCCCCACGCTACCCGGAATGCGACATTGCTTCAGTGTCGAAGCCCCAGGATACTCTTGATTCTTCTGTCCTGCCATTTGTTCACCTTTTAAAGGACAAGACAGAAGTATAATTTTTAACCCCCATTACACATTCAGTTAGTCAACAACCAGCTTCCTAAGGGCAGGGAGGTGTACATGAGGCCATCTTTTACCCCAGTTTACTCAGTTAATCCCAGTGGTCTCAGTACTCCAGTGGGTTCAGAATGTTTCCCACTCCCTAGTATTCTCAAAAGTCCCAGTTTACATGGCACGTAATATGATCACTCCATATAGAGGCACCATTTGCTGCAGGGCCTGGAACATAGTAGCTTCATGCTCAATATTGGTTATTTACTGGGGAACACTGTCATGCCCAGGCTGAGGTAGCACCCCCTAAACACAGTCTGTGCCTTTCAGAGGAGGCAAGTGGGGCCCTGACAACCAGAGATGTCCCCATCTCAATGCCTCCAACCCCAATATCCTGACACTTCCCCTTTCAGGAACAGCAGTGGGGCCAGAGGCTCAAGTGCCCATGGTTTAACCCGATTCTTCCCAGCCTGTAAGCTGTGTACCCTTGGCCTGGGTCCCTAGCACCAAGGTGTGGCCTGTCCTCCCACTTCCCTACTTTGCCTCCTTCCTCTCACTTTCTGAGCATGTGTCGCCTTCCCTCCCCTGAGTCTGGCCACTAATAATGCTTCCTTCTGATGAAAAGCCCCAGCCCTGTGGGACCACATAGTAGAGGGATGTCAGCATCAGCCAGGCTTGGGTCATGCTAGTGTCAGTGGCTTCTGCCTTCTCTGTGGTCACTGCTGGCCCAGGTTTAAAGGCATTAGTCAGTCCCAGCCACACCCCCATCCTTGGGGGCCCACACCTTTGATCCTCTACACCACTCTCTCTATAACCACATCCCGGCTCTCGCAAGTTATAAACTGCCACGTCTGCCCTCTTTGGATGCCCATGGTGTTTATGCTTCTCTTTCTTCCATTTCGCAGTTGAAGGCTTTACACATGTTGGCCCAGATCCTCAACACCACTGCCTGGCTGGCCCTTTCTCACTTTATATCTCAACCGGCAAGCCATCCATTCTAAGAGACTTCCCATGAACACTCACTCCCAAAGCATCCCTAAGCACACAGTCTATTACAAGTTAAATTACTATATTTAGCGTTGTCATTTGGTTTCTCCATTGGACAATAAAGCCCACAAGGCCAGGTACAATGCCTGACTTTCCACCATTATCTGTCCATACGGGTCTGGTAGGTCACTGTTGGTGAGATATGGATATAGTCCCTCTGCACTGCATTCTATCTCCCAGGGCTACAAGTATTCATATTTCTCCAAAAAGAATCACTTAGCGTTTCACTTTGGCATTCAGCTGGGGAATGATTTCAACTTTCTACCTTTGTCCTTCTGACACCTCATTAGACTTCACGGATCCTCTAATGCTGAGGACAATAGCTCATGTTTGCATGTAGTTATTTTATTATCCTAAGATGAGCTGTTGATTGTTATGCCTGAAGGAGATTGGGTAAAGGTGGGGGTTATGGAAATTATTGATTATTGAGGGATACTCTGCGCCATGAACTGGGCAAGGGTCTTTACATACTTCAAAGCCATGCACAGACTTAGACTGTTTGGGATGCTATAACAAAATACCATGAACTGTGTCACTTTTAAACAGCAGTATGTTTCTCACAGTTCTGGAGGCTGGAAGTCCAAGATCAGGGCACCAGTACAGTCAAGTTCTGGTGAGAACCCTCTTCCAGATCGCAGACGCCAACTTCTCATTCTATCCCGGTGGCAGAAAGAGAGCTAGCTAGCTCATTGGCCTTTCTTTAGAAGGGCACTGATCCCATTTACGAGGGCTCCACCCTTGTGACCTAATCACCTCCAAAGGCCCCACCTCCAGTTACCATCACCTTAGGGGTTAGGTTTCAACATATGAGTTTTGTGGGGAGGCACAAACTTTTAATCTATAGAAGCAACTAATGAAAATCATGGGACACTGCCTGGCTAACAGTGATTTGGTATCTAGAAGGCTGTCTAGAAATGCTAATTTCCATGGTTTGTTAAGTGTAACCTTTAGTCTTTGCAACATTAATTTACCATCTCTTGCTTTTTATGGTTAAAATTAAGAGAAACCTCAATTCAAACTGGCTTAAATGATAACAGAATTCAGTGGTTCATGTAACTAAACATTTCAGGTGTATCCGCTTTGTGCAGTATGATCCAGGATTTAAATGTTATATTAAGGAACTGGTTTCTATCTAGGCATTTCTTGGCTGCACTTGTTCGTTGTGGGCAATATTTTCTGAAAAGCTCTTCTGTTGAGGTTGAGGTCTGTCTGTTGAGGACCACCAACAGCTTCTGAGGTTCATATCTTTCCTCATTCACATCCAGCGTGTGTGTGGGGTGGGGTGGGGCACGCAAGGAGCTTCTGGTTTCATCCTCTGGAGAAATAGGCTGTCCTCCCCTTACAACCTCAGAAAATGTCCCCTCAGGCTGAGGATTCTGGCTGGGTTGCATTCTGGGTCCTGAGGTCATCACTGTGGTCCAGATGGAATGGACTGGTTGTCCTAAGTCAACCAGAGATTCTGGCCTAACAGTCAAATGGCAAGAGTTCATTTTTTTGATGGCTGCATAATATTCCATTATGTGTGTATATCTATCTATCTATCTATATATATATATATATATATATATATCTCACATATTCCTTATCCATTCATCTGTTGATGGACATCTAGGCTCTTTCCATAGTATGGCTATTGTGGGCATTGCTGCCATAAACATTGCAGTGCATGTGCCCCTTTGGATCACATTGCAAATGAATGGTGGTAGGAGGGGAGAAGAGTGAGTTCCCAATTGTAAATCAACACACTATTGGAAGAGAAGCCAGGAATGAGCACTGGGAAGAGAACCAAGTGATGTTCTTGTGATAGTCTGCCTATGGAGTCATGATGGCTTGCTTAGAGGTCAATCATTAGTTTGTTCATTGAAGGGGCTTTATTCTACCATCTGCCATATATCAAAGGGGCTGAGAATACAGAAATGAATATGGTAACCAACTGCTAATGAGCACTCACAGCCCAAAGAGATTATTATCCGTTTAAGCAATACGTCGGAGAGGTGACACTTTCTCTGGGTCTTAAAAAGAGGTCTGGTTTTCCTAGCAGAAAGTGTTGAGTGAGGGTAGGTAGTGGAGGGAAGGCATTGTAGGCATGTATAATGGCATAAAGGCCTGAACAAGCAGGGCAGGTCCGAAGAATGGTGGAAAGTTCTCTTAAGGTAGAGCCCAGGAGGGAGGGATGAGAGTGGTAGGAAGGAGGGAAGGACACAAGGAGGGCCATGCCATGTTGGCTAGATGCAGCACTGCTCAAGGAACTGGTGGTGCTTTCAGTGGACCCTAACTACAGATCGGAGAGAACTGGCTGAATAATTAGGAAGAAAATATTTGCTTCCAAGCTTTTGCCATCAAAGAATATAAGTAGTATATGACTTAAAAAGTTAAATTTTTAAAAAATGAAAAACATACAAATACTTCTCGCCTAGGAAAAATACTACGAAGTATTTCACAAAAACTGGAAAACATAATAACTAAAACTGAGGCATAAATACTTGAACTCTCTCTCTTTTTTCTTTTTTTAATTGAAGTGTGGTCAACATACAATATTATATTAGTTTCAGATGTCAACGTAGTGATTCAACAATTATATATATTACAAAATGTTCACCACAGTAAGTGTAGCTACCATCAGTCACCATACAACATTATTATACACTATATGTTAAAAAAAAAAAAAAAAAGAAGATAGTAGGAAGGGAAAAATGAAGGGGGGAAATCAGAGGGGGAGACGATCCATGAGACTATGGACTCTTAGAAACAAACTGAGGGTTCTAGAGGGGAGGGGGTGGGGGGATGTGTTAGCCTGGTGATGGATATTAAAGAGGGCACGTACTGCATGGAGTGCAGCACTCACCATAGCACATACCCTCTCCAATGTCCATCACCCAGCCACCCCACCCTCCCACCCCCCTCCACTCCAGCAACCCTCAGTTTGTTTCCTGAGATTAAGAGTCTCTTATGGTTTGTCTCCCTCTCTGGTTTCATCTTATTTCATTTTTCCCTCCCTTCCCCTATGATCCTCTGTCTTGTTTCTCAATATCCTCATATCAGTGAGATCATATGATAATTGTCTTTCTCTGATTGACTTATTTCGCTCAGCATAATACCCTCTAGTTCCATCCACGTTGTTACAAATGGCAAGATTTCATTTTTTGATGGCTGCATAATATTCCAGTGTGTGTGTGTGTGTGTGTACCACATCTTCTTTATCCATTCATCTGTCGATGGACATCTTGGCTCTTTCCATAGTTTGGCTATCGTGGACATTGCTGCTATAAACAATGGGGTGCACATGCCCCTTCAGATCCCTACATTTGTATCTTTGGGGTAAATACCCAGTAGTGCAATTGCTGGATCGTATGGTAGCTCTATTTTCAACTTTTTGAGGAACCTCCATACTGTTCTCCAGATTGGCTGCACCAGCTTGCATTCCCACCAACAGTGTAGGAGGGTTCCCCTTTCTCTGCATCCCTGCCAACATCTGTCATTTCCTGACTTGTTAATTTTAGCCATTCTGACTCATGTGAGGTGGTATCTCATTGAGGTTTTGATTTGGATTTCCCTGATGCCGAGCGATGTTGAGCACTTTTTCATGTGTCTGTTGGCCATTTGGATGTCTTCTTTGGAAAAATGTCTGTTTATGTCTTCTGCCCATTTCTTAATTGGATTATTTGTTCTTTGGGTGTTGAGTTTGATAAGTTCTTTATAGATTTTGGATACTAGCCCTTTATCTGATATGTCATTTGCAAATATCTTCTCCCATTCTGTCAGTTGTCTTTTGGTTTTATTGACTGTTTCCTTTGCTGTGTAAAAGCTTTTAATCTTGATGAAGTCCCAGTAGTTCATTTTTGCCCTTGCTTCCCTTGCCTTTGGCGATGTTTCTAGGAAGAAGTTGCTGCGGCTGAGGTCGAAGAGGTTGCTGCTTGTGTTCTCCTCAAGGATTTTGATGGATTCCTGTCTCACATTTAGGTCTTTCATCCACTTTGAGTCTATTTTTGTGTGTGGTATAGGAAATGGTCCAGTTTCATTCTTCTGCATGTGGCTGTCCAATTTTCCCAACACCATTTGTTGAAGAGACTGTCTTTTTTCCATTGGATATTCTTTTCTGCTTTGTCGAAGATTAGCTGACCATAAAGTTGAGGGTCCATTTCTGGGCTCTCTATTCTGTTCCATTGGTCTATGTGTCTATTTTTGTGCCAGTACCATACTGTCTTGATGATTATAGCTTTGTAACAGAGCTTAAGTCTGGAATTGTGATGCCGCCAACTTTGCTTTTCTTTTTCAACATCCAGTTTTGTTTTCTTTTTCAAGAATCCTTTGGCTGTTCAAGGTCTTTTGTGGTTCCATACCAATTTTTGGATTGTTTGTTCTAGTTCTGTGAAAAAATACTGTTAGTATTTTGATAGAGATTGCATTATATCTGTAGGTGGCTTTGGACAGTATAGACATGTTAACAATATTTGTTCTTCCAACCCATGAACATGGAATGTCTTTCCATTTCTTTGTGTTGTCTTGAATTTCTTTCACCAGTGTTTTATAGTTTCCAGAGTACAGGTCTTTCACCTCTTTGGTTAAGTTTATTCCTAGACATTTCATTGTTTTTGGTGCAGTTGTAAATGGGATTTTTTTCTTCATTTCACTTTCTACTGCTTCATTATTAGTGTACTGGAAACAGATTTCTGTACATTGATTTTGTATCCTGAAGCTTTACTGAATTCATTTACCAGGTCTAGTTGTTTTATGGTGAAGTCTTCAGGGTTTTCTATATACAGTATCATGTCATCTGAAAATAGAGTTTTACTTCCTCCTTACCAATTTGGATGCCTTTTATTTTTTTATGTTGTCTGATTGCTGTGACTAGGACTTCCACTACTATGTTGAATAAAAGTGGTGAGAGTGGACGTCCTTGTCTTGTTCCTGACCTTAGGGGAAAGTCTTTCAGTTTTTCACCATTGAGTATGATATTGGCTGTGGGTTTTTCATATAAGGCCTTTATTATGTTGTGATATGTTCCCTCTAGACCTACTTTGCAGAGATCTTAAAATGAACAACTCTCTTCACAACTAAACAACTAAATATCTAAAATTAAAAAAAAAAAAGAAAATGGAGAAAATATTAGCCACGTATGTGGAAGCAAATATCTGATATCTTCAGTATTAAAAGAGACCTTACACATCAATTTTTTTAAAGTTATAAAGAAATGGTAAAAAAAAAAAAGAAGAAACCTGAGAAATGATAGACAATAAGATTGTGATCATATTTTTAATCATATTGTTAATAAAATGAATGCAAACTAAAGTAGGTTATAAGTTTTCTGTCACAATGACAAAGAATGTTTGTTATTTTTATTTTGTTTGTTTTACATACTTAGCAGTGCTGGCATATATGATCAGAAATGTACATACAAGGATGTTCATCTCAGCATTTCTTTTTTGTTGTTGTTTATTTAAGTAATCTCTACACCCAATATGGGTTCAAATTCACAACCCATGATCAAGAGTCCCAGGCTCTTCTGACTCTGAGCCAGCCAGGTGCCCCGGGAAACATTTCTATAAGAGGAAATAATCTAATGTTCAATAACAGGTAAAATTAAGTCAGGGATATGTATATGGTTTGACACTATTCAGTCAATTAAAATTGATGTGGTTGATAAATATTTATTGAGATGGAAAGATAGATATTGTACAGTTTAAAAGCATGAGTATGTTTTAATATATTATGTACATTACAACACCATTTTTGTTAAAATTTAAATATATATTTATTATTTTATACTTATAAATTTAAACTTATAAATTTAAATATACCTCATGTATTCTCAAGATAAATGCTGGGGCCAAGATAGGCAAATGCCAGGGTATTTATAGGCTTTTTAGTAATTATCTCTGAGTGGTAAACTTACAGACCTTCTTTTTTTTTATTTTATTTTTTTTATTATGTTATGTTAGTCACCATACAATACATCATTAGTTTTTGATGTAGTGATCCACGACTCATTGTTTTTGTATAACACCCGGTGCTCCAAGACCTTCTTTTTCCTTATTTTGTATATCCATATTTTCTCTCATTCATTCCTTCTTTTTTTCTTTCTTTCATTCTTTTAAATATTTAACAGAATGCATATAATGAAAATAGGTAATTTTCATTTAAGTGATTGAGTCATTTAACATAAATGCAGTGCATGTGACAGTCCGGTGGGGGAAGTTTGGATGAGGAAAAGGTGGGAAACTGAGGTGGAGCAATGAGGTGTCGAATGAAAGCCCAGGACAAAAGGAGGGGTCTGGCCATGGGACCAGTGCTGACTGGTAACCAGCCCAGGGTTCTAATCCACTTTACAGGATGAAGCACACAAGGGTGCAGCTCAATACAGTCTGCAGACACTTTTAATGGGTGGGTGGGTGGCTGTTCACATGGACGGATGAAAGAAAGCCTGAGCACGTTAGCTTCTTTTTTCTGCAAAATGGAGATAATAGTCCTTCCCCTTGTCCAAGGGTTTTCATAAGGATCCAAATGTATTCTGAATATGAGGTGCTTGCACACTTTAATGCAATCAGACATGAGGGCTCACTAGCCCTAAATACTGAGACTGTCTTGGGAGTGTTAAAGGAGTGGTGGTTCCAGAGTAGAAGTCCTCGCTGTAGATGAGGAATCCTGGCAAAACAGAGGTTGTCTCCCCACCCTGTCCCTCCCCACCCCCCCTAACGGCTCACACTTTTATAGAGTTTGGCCCAGCTTGGCCCTACGTACTTCTGCGTGTATTAACTCATTTATTCACACAAGGAAACAGAGACATACTGCAGGCATGTGATGAAGATCCATCACTATTCAGGAGCAGAACAGGATTTGGAACATGGGCATTTCGGTCCCTGAATTTGTGCTTTAACCACAGTTATTCTATATCTTGTGTCTAGTCCCAAATGAGATGGGACAAGTGGATGGAGGAAAAGACATGAGGGCTAGGGAGGAGGAGAGTACAGGACGATGATGAAGCTTTGTGCTGCGTGGGTGACGGGCAGCATTGAGGAGACATGCCAAAGGAGGAGCAATCACTTCTATTTAACTCACCGTGGGTTGGTCCGATCCCTTCTATAGCAAGGAACAGGACCACAGGGGGTTAAGCAGAACGAGAAACTCTTGCCTCTGTCACCAAGGAGCTAATAGGGAGAAGCAGTTTCTAGCAGCTAAGTTTGCTCCAATAACCAGGGAAGATTCCATTTAAAGAATATTTTCTCTGTCATAAATTCACAAATGATTCTGTCTGCCTGGCTCAGAAATGTGGGACTTGACCTTGCCGGGAGGAAGAGATGCACCCTCATGGCCCGAGGCATCCCTGAAGGCAGGGTTCTGCCAGAAACCTTCCTCCACAGCAACTATAGACGTGAAGCCCAGGGTCTGAGGGTCTCCTAGCCCAGGTGTCTATTCTTGGACACCTCCCTCTGCTGATGCAGGGCTCCCCTGGGTGCTTAAGAATTCCTCGCTCAGTGAATTTACCCACAGTACAGGCCATCCCGCCACGATGTTGCCGGAAGGCTGGCCTCCAATCTGGGACAAGCATGGTGGGACTCAGCTCTATGTGCTAAGCCTTGCCTATGGTCCCGTAATTCCACTCCTATTAATATATCCAAGAAAGACGAGTGCGATGTTCACTGAGAGAACGCTCAAAAAAATGGTTCATTCAAACAGCCCCAAACTGTTTATGATCCAAGGTCCACCAACAAAAGAGATGAAGCTATTGTGGTATATCCATCCTGTGGAATGCTGGCACACACCCACAAACACAGATGAGCCTTCCAGATGTGCTGAGGGAAGAGGCCAGACACAGAGACAGCGCACTGAATGAGGTCATTTAGATGAAGTTTAAGAACAGGAAAACTGTTTATAGGATGAGACGTCAGAGAGTGTCCTATACGGGAAGGAGCAGGTGGGAGATCTGCGGGCTGCTAGAAATGTCCTCTGTTGTGATCTGAGTGGTGGTTTCGCAGGTGCCTGCGTATGTAAAAGTTCATCAGCTTGTACAGTTGATTTGGGGACTTTACTGTATGTTAGTTTTGTCTAATAAATGGCCAAGATACTTGGGCTTCCGCTGTCTTGTTCAGTGTGTTCCTGAAACTGTGTCTGGATTCCAAATGTTTAGAAGTTGATTAATTGATCTCCAAATCATACTGGTGATTAAATTCCCCCAAAGCCAAAGCATATTCTAAAATGCTGAATAATTTTATTATGCTTCCAATACTTCACGCATGTTTACATTTGAACACAGAGTTGAACCCAATAAGGAGCATCTGATTAAAAGTAGTAACAGTAGTTACTGCTTATAAAACACTTACTAGGCATGGTCTAAGCCCTTCAGGTATTTGATGTAATTACACAACAAAACTATGAGTTGTCAGTACCACCATGATAATTTCTGTGTTGTATATTTGGGAATGAGCACAGAAAGGGTAAATGATTGCCCAAGTTCCCACAGCTAGTAATTAGCCAGCTCTAGAGTCCACACCCGGGCATTCTGTCTCTAAAAGTGATGTGCTCAACCCTACTCTTTCTGTTTAACTAGTCACCCTTTTGCAAGCATAATAGTTGTCATCTTTATCTTTGTTATATTGCATTTAGGAAAGTCTTATTTCTCAGCACTAGCATTACCCATTGAATTTGTCTGTTTTCTATTTATTTTGAAATAATATTATGTGCAAACTGCAATAAAAAACTATTTTCCAAATGTGTTTTAGTAGCAGAATTCAATCTTGCAAATAAAATTTTACCCTGAATCCCAAGATAAATAAAAAGTTAAGCTCTTCCAACTAAAGCGAGGTGAGTAGGCTGGGGGTTCAGGGAGAAGGAGGAGTCATAGAGAGGAGGATGCGAGGGTCTTGAGAGCTGCTCCCTTTCTCTGGACTACACCTCAACTTCCTCCTACAGAAACTTTGGGCCACAGAATTCCGATAATAGTCTTGTTTAAAAAGCGAATAAAAACAAGGATGGTGTTCTTTTGTGGGAGATGGAAACTTGCTGAAAGAAGATCTATTGACCATATTATGCCAGTTTGAAATTGGCTTCCACCAGCTCATGCAAAGTGGCTTGAATTTAATTTAGCAGTAGTTTCGTAGAGTATCACTCTACAGTGTGAGAAGAGGTGAATTGACAAAGCACTGAATATAGTCAGCCCAAGGACCACGTGCTCTGTAGGGTATAAAGGACAATTCTGCAGGAAAATTCCCCAGGCCTCAAGTCTTCCAATCAAACTCACCTAGTTCTTGAAAGGAATATCCCCTGGACTGGGATGCCGTTGGCGTTCCAAAGTGTGGGCCTTCCTTGATCTTTCAGGGATCCAGTTTTGAATAATCTCTGATTTCATACTTTACATATTCACAGTCCTTCCTGAACTACTTTTCTGTGTCAATGTTGCTTTTAGCTTTTGATTTATCTTAATTAAAAAAATTAATACATGTACATGGTAAAAAAAAAAAAGAAGAAAAAGAAAGAAAAACATTAAATAAAACGAAAACTTCAAATGGCAAAAAGGGTACCATGAAAGTAAATTTTCTTCCCATACCAGAATGCCAGATGTGCCCGCTGTAATTGTTTCATCTTTCCAGAATTTTCTCCATAAGATTGACATGTATGTGAGTGTGCCCTTTATGTTTTATTGTACACACTCTGGATCGTGTCATTGCTGTTTCCATTTGTGTGTTCTTTTGTTTGTTTTTATACTTGAAAATATGTAGTTTGTGAACGCTTAACTCATTCTTTATAAAGACTGGGCACTTTTCTGCGTGTGGATGAAACATTATTTAACCAGTTTCTAGTGATGGGTATTTTGGTTCTTACTGATACTATCTCACTGTAAGTGAAGCTACAGGAGGCCTTCTCAGATGTTTTGTGACACCCAGATTTGGGATGAATTCCTGAAAATCTAATCACAGCAGCAACTTTTATGTGCATTTAAAAAATTGAAGGACAGTTGACATTCTGGCCTCCAGTTCACACTCCACATAGTTTCGGAGGGGCCCATTTCCCTCCACCCTCCCCAGCACGATGCATCCTCAATTCCAAATGATTACACTTGAGCTAAGGAAGAAGGATTGCAATGTCTGGAGTGGCGGTGCTCTTTACCAGCCAGGAGTTCAAGTTCTGAAGAGACACCACCCTTATCAGTGGAATAGTGATGATTCAGTAACCAATCCTAGTCATAGGATGACTAGGTAAACTCTCCGAGGGAGGCCAAACTGAGGTCAGTTGCGTTGGTTGGCCCATTCTACCTAGCAGATATTGGGGGCCTATGCCTGCTGTCAATGCCATTAATGAATGATGTGAGATCTTCTGAACATCAGAGGGAGAATCTGAATCAGCCACAGTGCTGATGTACCTCTGAAGCAAGATTCCAAGGTGGGTAAGGCTAGTGAGCGCAAGTCAGTTCTCAAGTCCTGACCCTGCACACAGGGCAGGAGAGTCACGGGGTCAAGCTGGAATGACCTTAAGCCCCTGCGGGTAGTCCTGCTCCTCAGGCAGGTACAGAAGCCACGCCTGTAAGACCAAGGCAGACCAACTGCCAAGCCTTAGGTCTATATGGCCATGGTCTTCATAAAGTGCCTGCCTTGGGGATCGTTTAAAGAAGGGCCTTAAACACGAAACCTTTGGGTCGATGGGCCAAACTAAACGTGTCCATGTTATCAAAGAGAGGCCTTCTTTTTTTTTTTAATTAGTTTTTTTTTTTTTTTAATTCCAGTATAGTTAACATAGTGTCTATTCATGTTAGGTGTACAATATAGTGATTCAACAATTCTGTACATTACTCAGTGCTCATCATGATAAGTGTCGTCTTTAATCCCCATCACCTGTTTCACCCATCCCCCCACCCACCTCCCCTCTGGGAACCATCGGCTTGTTCTCTATAGTTAAGAGTCTGTTTCTCAGTTTGTCTCTCTTTTTTGTTCCTTTGCTCATTTATTTTGTTTCTTAAATTACACATATGAGTGAAATTATTTGGTATTTGTCTTTCTCTGACTTATTTCACTTAGCATTATACCCTCTAGCTCCATCCATGTTGTTGCAAATGACAAGATTTCATTCTTTTTTGTGGCTGAATAATATTCCATGTATCTTCTTTATCCATTCATCAGTCGATGGACACTGGGCCTGTTTCCATACCTAGGTTATTGTAAATAACGCTGCAATAAACCTCGGGGTGTACGTATCCCTTTGAATTAGTGTTTTCATATTTCTTTGGGTCAATACGCAGTAGAGTAATTGCTGAATCATAGGGTAGTTCTATTGTTCACTTTTTAAGGAAACTCCATTCCATTTTCCACAGTGGCTGCCCAGTTTGCATTCCCACCAACAATGCACAAGGCTTCCTATTTCAAGGAGAGATCTTCTCTCTGGTTCCTACCTCACATTCTACATTCATGAAGATGGAATTAGTGAGATTTTACTAGGGCAGAACTCTGCACTCACGGAAGAGATAAATCAGTAGGGTTTGGGGATGAGGGATAGAATTTACCCCGGGGTTAATTCAGAAGTACTCTATAGACTTACATTAAAAATAAGATTTAATTTGCCAGGGCAGCTGTGGTACAGGGAACGAACCAGGACCTGATTTCCTGGTAGAGCTGCCATTTATGGGCTGTGAGACCTGGGAATAATAATACCTACCTCACAGGTGTTAATGTGAGCATTGGAACAGATGATGGATGGGAGGGCTTCGGGAAGCCAGAGTGCTGTAACAAATGTGCAAGCTCAGCTTTACAGGCCACGGCAGGTCACCCCCACGGATCCCCCTTGGCCTCAGCTGCGAGTGTGGGAGCGCCAGCCCTCCTGACCTGTTTCCTCAGCTATGCGGGGGTGTCCCCACAGGGTGTCTTTTCATTCTTGCATATGTGGGGTCCTCTGGCATTCCAGAGCGTTCTTCCTGTTCTTCCTTTCTGCTTCTGTCCTTAATGCTGTGGTTCCCGCTGCTCTCAATTCATGGGGATAGTGCAGGTGCATCTCCTGCCCACGAAGAAGCTGCCAAGAGCCGCCTCCGCCACCAGCCCTTGGAGAGTGATTTCTTTTTAGGCTGGCCCTAGAGCTTGCTGGTCTATACAGCATGTCTCTCCCCATGCCAGTACTATCCCTCAAAAAGAAAATGCCTCATTCTGGTTATCTATGCATAAAAATCACCCCACAAACCTAGTTATTTAAGCAAAGGCAATGTTTATGTCACTCATGAATCTGCAGTTGAAGCAGGCTCAGTGGACAGGTCTTCTCAGTTCCACTCCGCATCAAAGACAGGAGACTCAAATCATCTGGAAGCTTCTTCACACCCATCTTCGACAATGCTGATGGTTAGATGGAACCTTAGCAGGAACTGCAGCTTACTACACCTTTATGGGCCTTTACATGTAGCATGGTGTCCGGGCTTCAAGGGCAGGGATGCATGCACAAGAAATTGAGAGAGAGAGAGATTGAAAGCTGTATCATCTTTTATGACCTAGACTCAGAAGCCACACAGTGTCATTACAATAATAATAATTATCAGAAGCAAGTCACTTCTGACCTCAAAGCCTGTCTCATAATCAAGAGGAAGGGAATTAGACTCCACCTTTTGATGGTAAGAGTGTCAAGAATTTACAGACATATTTTGAAACCACCACACACATCCTTACACCCAAACCCGTAAGGATCACGTTCTGCAACATGGCCTAAAAACCCTGGCATCAACAGGCCCTCAGTCTTTATTATGATGTATTAATGAAACACCTCTTGCCATTGTATTGGCAGCATTTTTTTTTTTTTTTTTGCAGTCCCCTTGCCCTGGGACTCAGGCATAAGTCACCTCGTGCTAGACTGAGAGAATGACACTCTGCTGCACTCTGAATCATGCTTTTGTTTCATGACTCTCATTCCATGCGATTTTTGTCCATGGACTGTGTTGTTAACTACTGCTACGTGGCAAGTCATGCCTAGACTCACAGGTCTGCAGAGTGGCTGGAGTTCAACTGATCCAGCTTGGGCTTGGCCAGCAGAGCTGAGCTCTGCGCCGTCTCTCAACCACCACCTGGGACCAGGGGGCTCACCAGGGCAAGTTTCACTCCTAGTGGTCGCAGAGATGTAATTAATAGGGCGAGTAGAAACAGGTGAGGCCTCTTAAGTCCTGGTCTCTGAATCCGCCCACTGTCACTTCCACCCACATGCCATTGGTCAAGCAAATCATGTCGTCAAGTCCAAAGTCAAGGGTCAGGGAAATGCACTCCAACTATGATGAAGCCTGGGCATGTGTGTGGACACAGGGAAGGGTAAAGAATAAGAACTAATATAATGCAGTCTAACTGATGAGTCAGTCTTTTGTATATTGACCTTCTCTTGTCTTTAAGGCAAAGATTACAAATTTCACTATCCCTGTTCCTACCTTCATGTCAATTACGGTGGATAGAGTCCAGCATGCTTTATGAATGATCTGGGACACACGTCAGGACTTTTCTCAATACAGTGCTCCACAGTAAACTGATTGGATCTGGAAAATAAAATAAACTATGGTTAGGGTGTCCCAAGAGGCTCCTAGGCCCCTAAATTCAAAGTCCTGACTCTAAACATGCTCAACTCTCCAGGCTCGCAAGCACGGTATCAAGGTGCTAAGAGAAGAAGAGTGGGGTCTGCTGATACAGAGGTGTGTGAACATCACCACTTGAATTATACACATAAGCTGTGTTTCTTCTTCTTCTAGAGTAAGGGAGGCCAAACTGGTGTAACCTTGCCCACAAACCATGAACCAAGGATACATCATCCTCTAAAGGGGAGACCTTTTTAAATCATGCTTTCTTATGTAAGGAAAAAGTCAGACTCTGGTTAGGATGGAATGGCTGACATGCTAGAAGTAAGACCGGGGTCCTGTGTCTCACACACACGCACACACACGCACACACACACACACACACACACGAACACCATGTACACTCAGGGAAACAAGAATCAGACACTCGGAGGTGATTCCTGTTAATCACACGTTCCTAGAAAAGATGTTAGTGGTAAGGAATCTAGGACACAGTCCCTTGTTCCTTTTCTCCAATTGTCATTGCCACTCAGAAGTCATGATAAACTAAGAAAATAACATAATTTGTTACCTTATTACAAAGAAGTGAAAAATATGTTTCCTGACTATTTGTTGTTACCATTGAGAGGTAAACAATTTTCACAAATGCATAAAAAGCATCTTCAAATATAAAAGAACAATTAATTAAACAGAAGATGCTCTGCTGGGGAGTCCCTCTCCTCCTCTCTGGGCTCCAGCCCTTGCTAATCCTCCTCAGCTACAAGGCCAGCAGAAGTCAACAGGGCAGGATTGGTGTAGGGGCCCCACACCAGTGAAAGCGAGAGGCAGGGCTTACCAGGGAGGAGAGTAGCAAGGTTAGGTACCTGCAATCTGCAGGAGGTAAGGATAAGAATGCTTCAGAAATAAAGGAAAATAGGGGCACCTGGGCTCAGTTGGTTAAACGTCTGTCTTCAGCTCAGGTCATGATCCCGGGGTTCCTGGGATCGAGCCCGCGCTGGGCTCCCTACTCAGCGGAGAGCCTGCTTCTCCATCTCCCTCTGCCCCTCCTCCCTGTTTGTTGTCTCTCTCTCTCTCAAATAAATAAATAAAATCTTAAAAAAATAAATTCTGGAATCTATATATGAAGTGGCAATAATTCATATGGATCAATGTGTTGGCCAGGAAGCTATTTACCTTCCAGTCTTCTAGGCAAGTTTGCTTTATTTTGCTTCTCTTCACCATGGAGGGGATGGCCTTCTCCATCTGCCCCACAGCATAATGGTCATCTCTCAGGGGAGAATTGTTACCTTCTAAAAGAAGGCTGACATCTAAAGATTGAAACCTCCCTTGGAAAAGTAACAATGTCCCTATGGCTAGAGCACCCCCCTTTCCAGGACAGATTGGATGACCCATCTAGATGGTAGAAGGGGGAACCAGGTCAGATCTTATCGCAAAACGCTCAATAAGGAAGTCTCTAAGACACATCAGCCAATCCAATCCAAGTGCTAATTGGTTTGCAATTCCCCTAATTAATTTGTCATCTACCTGGACAGCTTAGCTGCTGGCGGGAAGCCCAGACCCTGCCCAGCCAGATTCACAGCTCCTGGAATTTGGAAGTGTAGCAGCAATGACAATTCTGCACCTCGTCCACACGTGGGCATGCCCACCCGCACATACACACCTTCTTGCTAAATGTAGCGATGATAACAGATTCTCACAATGCTGCTAACAATCTCATTAGGCTGTTTGGTGTGAGGAGGAAGCAAGAGCCCTTCAAACTTTGCTCTAACACTTTGTGAACAAACTACAGAGGTGCCCAGACCCGTTTCGTCATTAAGCAAAGGCTATAGTTATGATTGAAGGTGTCTAGAAGGCTCAGGCTCCCAAATCTCTATTCCACCATAGATGAGACAGTGTGCCACAAGTTATTAGCCTGTTTGAGTGAAGTACCACTTGCTATCTCCTTCCCAGATATCCTCTATATAGCTATTTAAGAGTCCCAGGATTTTAAACTTGGATAACACAGTGACCTTTCTGAAGGGAAAAAAAATTACATGTATGCTCAGCATTGATATAATTTCCATTATGGTATTACTTCAATGTTTACAAAGGTAAAGCTCTGTGTTAACTGTTTATCCCCATGGTTCATATACCACTATAATACAAAACACATTCACAACTTGAATAGAAACAAAACAATACCCATTACATTTGAATTAAAATATTAATTTAATGTGGCATCTTGTATTGTGTTCCTGAAACGAAATTGTTATTTGAAATCTGAACATGACACTGATTGCTATGTTTCTACAGTATCTTATCTGTCTGGAAAGCTGATACTACAAAGCACTGTGTCCACCCCGTTCTCTCATCTTGTTTGCCTATTGGAACTATTACTAAAGCTTTGTTCATATAAATGGATTGAGGACATTGATTGACCCTCACTAGGAATGGACACTTCACTGATGCTGTAAGACCAGCTCTCATCTTTTATTTTTTTGTAAAAATAAATGAAAGAATAGGGAAATAAAGGCATCTAGCAGTATCTAGTTTTAGAGTAGTCATCTCTATGACCCAGAATATATTTGCATATATGCCTTTTTCTATTATTATCAAAACAATAAAGACACTGTTGGTCAAATAATTAACACTTCTTCATTGTGGAAAATTGTACACCTGCCTTCTCTCTTTCCCATGAGGCTCCTTTTTTCTGCATGTAAACTGGCCCTCAGCAGTCTTCTGTTAGGATGAGTGTCTCTCGGACTAAAGTTACAGTTGCTTCTATGCTAACTCAACTCTGGTCTTTGCAAGATTCTTTTTTTCAAACCAAGGCTGTGCAGAGCCTTGTGTTTTTCAGTTGCAAAGACAATTAAATACTTTGAGACTTTTAAAATATTAAAATATGCCAGTTCATGTCTGGAGAATAAGGCAGCCAATACCCGGATTTTCTTTAATGTACAGAAAAGTCTAGAGACATTTCTCTAGAAGCTGGGGGCAAGGGCCAGGGCTAAGGCGAGGCAAGTGAGTGAGGCATTCACTTAGGGTGTAAAATTTAAATGGGTGCCAAGTAACTCAGTAATCAAGATAAATAATAATTTGATGCAATGTGTTTTCTAGAAATCAAAATTAATTCAGAAAATCCATGATGAGCAAAATATGAAAATTTTAAATAAAGACCTTGCTCTGTCAAGCTATATTGAGCCTGAGGCAAAAGGAAAAATATGTGCCCCTGTGTGCATGTTTTTGTGTATTTTATTAGTGTTTTAGTTTAGTTTTTTTTTTTTTGCAAAAGATTATAGTTGGGAAAATATTGAAAATTGAAATGTAAGTGTATAAAAACTGACATTATTTTTGATTTAAGTATTTTATTTATACCAAAATATAATTTATGATCATTTTACTTCAGCTTAAGTTAATTAAAATTGCTTAAGACTGTCACTTGGTGAAGAGAAATTGCCAACATGACATTCTCTCAATTGAAAATGAGATAAGCAATAAAGCAAATTTTGAGAGTATTGTTGATGTGTTTGCTTCCATTAAATCCAGGGCACACATGTTTCCTTCTGTCTCAGGTTCCAATATGATTTGATATAGCATTCCCCTGGACAAGGCAGAGGGTAGGTTTGAAGATTAATTAATGCCTAGAACAGGATAAATATTTATTAAATATTCATTGTTATCACTATTATCACAATCCCTTCTCATGAGCTCCAAAGCAGAACAAGGACTTCCGGCTGATGGTGCCAAACACAGTTCTGAGGAATTGAGAGGTAGATGGGAAAAGCAAGCTGGACAGTAATCAAAGTTCTCAGAAGTCTCCAAGGGCTGCTCCCACCTCATGATGTTGGTTTCTACTTGGTGCTGTCTTCATGGCAACCTTAGAAGTAAAGTTTCTCACTCCTCCCTGCCCCCCAGATTCTTCTGTGCCACTCAACCATGTGGGTAGAGGAAAATCCAAATCCAATATGGAAGAGGGGGAGATGACATGGAGTTGCAGAAAGATTTGGGCTAGAGACCATTTTCCAAAATTCTGGAGGCCTATGCTCATGCTTGTGAACACGAGCATGTTAAAACTTACTTGTTAGCAATGTTTTATGAATTAAATGCCCTGATTTTTATAGGGTGTCTGAAGCAGTACCCAGAACATGCTGTGCCAAGAATATATGTTTGTTAATGCAAGAGGAAGGAAGGAAGGGATGGGTATTAGTCTTAAATTGCTGCCTAACAAATTACCACAACCTTGAGTGCCTTAGAATAAGACTCATTTTATTTCATAGTTCTGTGAGTTCAGAAGTCCAGGTGGGCTCGACTGGTTTCTCTGCTGAGCATCTCACAACTCTAGAGTCAACATGTCAGCTGGGCTGGGTTCTTTACTGGAGACTCTGAGAATGAAACCACTTCCAAGATATTTCAGGATGGTTCTATGCAAGATCCTGTGTTTTCTACTTAATTCTCATAACAACATATGCTAAGTCATGCCACCATTTTATAGATGAAGAATTTCTTCAGTCATTGAACAACTTTCTCAAGGTCTCAGTGTTAGGAAGTCTAATTGATGACTCCAAATTTTTGTTTGAAAGTAAGAGAAAATACACATTGAATGTAGATAGAAGACAGTAACTAAAGACTTTTCTTTCATGGAAAATTATGTGATCATTAACAAGCTTATCAGAGACAACTGTCCACCATATTAACCTTGTTTCCGTATTTCCACTTGTCTTTGAATACTTTGGTGATCTCATGTCTTAGGATTTTAGGTGCAACAAGCTCTAAAGTACCCTGAGTCCTTCCAAAAATGTAGAAAGGGACATACTGGGTAGAGACCAGGCTGTTTACCCTGCCTTGTGTGGGTTGCTATGGCAAGCATAAGTTTCTGATACCAACTGAAAGTTGCCCATTTCCATATAACTTTATTTTCTAGTTTCCCAGTTTGGAAGCTATAGTTCTAGGGCTTAAATATTGGAAATGCAGGGATATGCCAAAGTTTTAAGGAAGATGTTCTGAGAAAATTCAAGTGAATGTTCATTTGGTCACCTACTCCATTCCAGACTTAGCATGAGTTCTAGGTGATTTGTCTGTGACCACCATAGTCATGTCCTTGGTCCTTATTGAGTTGGGCATCCTGTGAAATTATGGCCCTATACTTTGGTCCCATCCCTATAATCTGGGACCAGGAAACACTCAGTAATTCAAAAAGATGTCCCCACCAAGGGATTTCCCTAAAAAACAAAAATGATGGATGGTATAGTCAACTATGTTGTGGTTCCCTGTATTCTACCTTGGACCATTTAATACAACCTATGCTCAAAATTGAATTTTATATGAAATTTGGGGCTTCTTTAAATTATTTACTTGGTTAACCTTCTGATCTCTGTTTTATTCTTATTTCTCAGTGGAAATTCTTTTTTGAGAAATTCTGACCTCTTTTGGAGAACCAGAAGGGAAATGGATTTTTCCCCCTATTAAGTCAGGATAGATGGGGAAGCAATGTGACCCTAGATCATTAATGCGGGAGTTCTGGCTGTCCTTGGGAGTGGGCCAGTGGCCCAGAAGAGAAGCCAGATGGGGTCAATGACCTCAAACTGACAGATGTGGCAGTGGAGGATTCCAGGAAGAAAGATCAGAGGCTGGCCAGGAATGAGAGCCACTTGCCCAGATGCTAAACCCCAGAGGGGTGAAGGTAAAGACTTGGGCAGTGTTTTGGCTGAGTCATGGGATAAGCTGGTCAGCAGCTAGGGTCAATTTCAGGACAGCAAAACGCTGCCCAGGGAACTTGAGAAAAGAAAGAAAAGTCAGGGAAGAAGGTGCTTGTGGGACCCTGGGGAGTTAGTTGTATCATCTATATAATGACTTTGTTTAACCCTTCTTGTGCCTCTACCATGCATATCTAAAGTGACCATATGTCCATCTCCTGAGAGTCAAGGATAATGGGGCAGCATAAAGATCAATTCTATTGTGTATGGATCACAGAGGAACAAAAAAGAAGAGCAGAGAGAATAAGTAGGAACTATCTATGAAGTTTGCTGCTTTCTTTCTCAACTGTGTCACCACAATGTCAAGCTTCATCTGAGTAATTTTCTCACCCAAAAGCAAAAGATGGTGCCTGGTGTGACTCAGTCTTCTACCTCTGAGACAGCCAACACTCTCTCACTTGAGACAGTAGAGGATGGGAGACTCACTCTGAAGCCTTTTCTCAGCTTACAAAAGGGGTCTTGGGCCAGTTCATCTTTTCTGACAACTTTTACAAAATGCCTTTACCCATGCTAATTTTTTTAAAGATTTTATTTATTTATTTGACAGAGAGAGACACAGCGAGAGAGGGAACACAAGCAGGGGGAGTGGGAGAGGGAGAAGCAGGCTTCCCGCTGAGCAGGGAACCCAATGCGGGGCTCGATCCCAGGACCCTCAGATCATGACCTGAGCCAAAGGCAGACGCTTAACAACTGAGCCACCCAGGCACCCTATCCATGCTAATTTTTTAAAGACCCACTTAAGCTGTAAGCCACTTAAAGTTTATTGAACAACACAACCTATTATGTAGGCATAATTTCTTCTTTAAAACAGTGTTCTTGCCTCAAATGTTTTCATGATAACACCAAGTAAATAAGTAAAACAACTCACACAAAGAATGCCTTTTTTGGACCGGACTGAACTAGACAAAGAGGACACAGATGGAAAAGACATTCCAGAATTCCAATTAATAAATACAGCAGGAAAGATGGAATTAGAAAATCACCTCTTGGCAGTCACCACAGTAATAATTGTTTCAGGCAAGGATCACTAATAGATGCTAAAATTAGTGAACGGACTATGAGAAACAAAATGTTTACATAGTCTCAAAGCATTGCCTCATGAGATTCTAATTAATTACAAAAAGAATAATAGTAACTTTGCAGCAGAGAAGCCTGGCAGATATAACCTACATGAAGTAATTAAAGTAAACATCACACACATAAAAATGGGACAAATCAACATCATGTGCCTCCTGATACGATGCACTGAGAAGGACATAACATCACTTTTGTGGTTCTTCTGTCCAAATTGCATAGCCTGAATCTAATTATGGGGAAACCTCAGACAAACCCAAATTAAGGGAGATTCTACTAAATGACTAATGTGTATTATTCCAAAATATTAAGATGATGAAAAACAAAGAAAAGCTTAGGACCTGTTCCAAATTAAAGGAAAACAAAGGGACATGACAGATTAAAGGGACATGACAACTAAATGCAACAATGTGATCCCAGATTAGATCCTGGACCAATGCCTGGATTTAGTGGACAACAAGTAAATTTGAGTAAAGACTGCAGATTACATACTAGTAACAAATCAGTGATAATTTCCTAATTTTGATGATTTAGTTATGATTATAGAAGAAAAAGTCTTTGATTTTAGGAAATTCACCCCGATGTATTTAGAGGTGAATGACGTATCATGTGTTAAACCTTCATTCAAACATTTCAGAACAATGTGTGTGTGTGTATGTGTGTGTGTGTATGTGTGTGTGTGTAAAGACAGAATGATAAAGCAGATGTGGCAAATTTTTAGCATTTGCAGAGAATCTAGATGAAAGGTATACAAAAATTATTCATACATTTTTAAAATTTTTTGGTAAGTATGAAATTATTTCACAATATAAAGTGAAAAATAATAAAAACAGAAGGTTTTTAAAAGAAGACATGATCTCTGCCATCAAGTTCCTCAAAGCCTCATGGGGACAGATGGGCAAATTACCATGAAGAGATGAACATAGTTCAGTAAACTATAGGATATTTTAAGGACACAGGCAATGGGATATAATTTCTAGAAGTAAAAGGCAATAGACATTTTCCAGAAAAGACACTAAGTTTGAGTTAGGCGAATTTATTGCCTTCCTAAGCCCTTAAGGAAAATATTTAGGCTCATCACTCTGAGAAGTTAAGTCTGTTGCTCCATATAGATATAAGCAAGGCATAGTTCATAGGTCACTCTATCCAACAGTCCATTGATTCATCAACCCAGGAACATAGCCACTTACCATCCTTGGGTCCCCCAGACTGTGAACCCCAGTTAAGCCATTTTACTATCTATACCCAAATTACAGCAAGCACTACCTTTTTCTTCACTAACAAAGAGCCAACTATTTTGAAGAGTTCCCCTCCATTAATAGTTTTGAGGTGCACCATAGGATCAGGTTTCCATGGAAAGTTTTCAACCTCATTTAATACCTCTGTTCTAACGAATCCAGAAATGTGCCCACTGTTCCCTAGGAAAAGAGATAGATAACTGTTAGGTATTGAAGCAGGTATCTATGTAAATAAAGGAAAGTGTTTCCCAGCCCTACCACTGAATGCACTGAGATTAGGGAACATTAGTAGCCCTGACTATCAGGATGAACAATGGGTGTTCAGAAGCCAAAGGAGCAGAGACACTTTGGGAAATGACAAAGAGGGCTTCCCAAGATGTTGGTACCTTGACAGGAATAGAAAGCCCGCGGCAAGCCTAAGCCACTAAGAGCAGGAGAATTGGGGGTATATCTTATTTTCAATGCAGTGTGCTATTTTAGTTTTTCCAGAATCATTGGCTTTGACTGAGTTAGTAAATTAATTGACTTCTAAGTTCCCAACTTAGACAACTTGGCAAATAAGATTTAGAATCAAAGCAGAATCAGATGCTTTCTGATTTTCACTGACCTAGCTCTAGTCAGTTCCAGGATGACACCCTCTTTTTCATCACTGAGATCTTCCACAAACATTCATATATGACCAAGGGCTGGTGATCATGAGTTGCTGCCACGTGTCATGGCATGAATGTTTTATTTAAAACCAAATTCTTAAGACAATATTATTGTTTTCTCATTCAGTATCAATTCAGTCACTCAATACAAATTCATTGAATGTCTAATATATTCTTCTACAAAAAGGGGTCAAATGCAGACTTGTTGATATGTCATCATTAATAAGGAAAAGCTCGGCTGAGAGTCATGAGGTCTGGTTTGGACTCCAGTCATGCCATTATGTACCTACACATTCTTCAATAAATGGTATTTCCTCTCTGGACCTTGGTTATCTTAGCTGTAAAGTGAGGATGCTTTAATAATTTCTTTGGTACCTTACAGCACTATGGTGTCAATGGTCAGCATTGACTGTCCACTTGGAACCCCCCCAAATATGACCTTAGGCTGAAGAACTTATTCAAAGGGAAATATACTAAGGAGAGAAAGAATGAACACTGTTACTCAGTACAGGTAGGAGTACGGTTTCCCCAAAGGTGAGGAAAGGTTCTCACAGAAGAGGTTATAAGAAAAGCTTTGGGAGAAGCGAGAACCTAATGATGTCAGAAAGAAAAGAAGATCCTCTCAGATGAGAGAGTGATTGTCTCTTCACGTACCTGGATGGGACAGATACAGATAGAAGTGAAGGCTGGAAATAAAACACAGATTAGAATTTGCTTGTGATGGATGCAATTAGCCTTTAAAATTTTTACAAGGAAGACTTTACCCCTCCTTTATAAAGGAAACTTTTGTTGACTTGGGAAAAAGACAAAGGGGTGGCTTGTAACAGGTTCTCCATGTCTAATATGCTATGATATAACTCACCAAACAGCCATGTCATTAATGGTAGATCCACTGTTCAAGAGGGAAAAGTGTTTTCCCTGAAGATGGTTAGGATGTTTAGATAGTTGATCTGTCTCCTTTTCCAAATGTGACAAACTGTGAGTTATGGCTTCATGAGGGAACTGGAAAGCACACTGAGATGCTGTTTATTTCTTAAGTACTTTGCTGTAAGCTGCTGTTTTAAATTCTAAACAGCTTAATAAAACTTTCCAACAACTTCAGCATTTTCTAAATTTGAGAGGCCATCTTTATGGCTTTTGGAAGAAAGTCCAGGAGTATTGTCAATGAGCAATTTCAAGCAAAAACCTAATTTTAACAGATGAAATAATAACAATTGGAGTGATGTAGTTTAAAATCCCCTAACTACTCAGTGTGCATGTGACTAACACCCATTACCTCATTCAGCTGATTCAGAGAGATTAGTGTGTGCTACACAGGAAGGTTCATCTAAATGGCTACCTCAGCTACTTTGCCTTTGGTCAATGGGGAAACTCACCAAATCTACTGATGCATTGAACCAAAGACTGTAAATGTCTCAGGACCCATAAAGTTTTGGTCTGGAGAGTGGAGGGGATGAAGAAGGACCTAGAGGCAAACTGTCATACACACTCCTTGAAGTTAGGTGTTTGCCCAACAGGAGTCAAGTGATGGGTTTCTCGACACCTAAGAAAATCACTTCATCCTCATAGTCAACTAGGGTAGACATCATTTCTTTTTTTCAAAAGAAACTGAGGCTCAGAGGGATGAAGTGATTTGTCTGAAGCCTAACAACTTACAGAGCTGGGATCTGAACCCAAGTCAGACTCCAACCTTCTTTTAGAGACTCATTGCCAATGCCCCTTGGAGAGTGGCTGCCCTTTGCCCTGGCTCAAGCTGAGACCTTGCTTCCATCAAGCAGGACTTCTGCTCCTCCTCCACCTCCTATAGCCACTCTTGCTTTTCCCCTTGGCTTTTGGCAACTGGCCCATCTCCTTCCTATTTGGGCTATGGTTTCTGCACCTATTCACTCTTTCTTGGCCCTGTGATATGTCATGTGCAGAAAGCAGAAATGCAAGTAAGCTTTAAATGGCTGATCTTGGCAACAGACCCATCATAGAATCAGCTCAGAAGCTGTTCTTGTGCAAATTAACAGCCGAAGCCGACAGCCCAGCAAGGACTGACCGGTGTGCTCACTGAGGAGGATCTTGCTTCTCAGTAGATGTCTCCTTCCTGTTTCAAATGTCATTACTGGCACAGAAGGAAATGGGGGCTTAAAGATCTGCATTGTGATTAGGACTTGGCAGGGCTTGAATCCTTGAGTTAAACATTCAGATGGCCCAGACTTTCCCTCCTGTTTCAGAGCTGATGGCTGTTTTCCTCTGAGTTAAAGCCCGCATCAAGCACCTGGCAATAATGTATGCCATCATAGGGAGGCAGGTCCTGCCCCCTTTCTTGTTCATAGAGGACAGTGCAGGTGCATCACAGAACTTCTACTGAATCATCAGCCAGAGTTTCTGCTGTTCCCAGTGAAGGAGACAAGCCCCAAATCCAGGAGTCAGTCCTCCACACCTCTGCCTGCCTTATCTGCCTCCATCAGAGACCATCCATGATATATAAAGCCCTGGGGATCTTACCTTCCTTCCTTGATTTTACCTACTCTTCCCCATTTCCCCAGCCACCTTCCGATGCCCAGTCCTCAGCATCTCTGTACTGGCTGATGCAGCTGTCTCCCTGCTGCTCTCTGAGCCTTCGCTCTGCTCCTGCAATGATCCACTCCCCACCCAGTCACCAGAGCAGGCTTCTCAAAACACACACTTCGCACTTTGTGCTATTAATTTTGACATTTCTGTGACTCCGCACTGACAGCAGGATGAAAATGTAAACTGGATAACGCAGCCTGTCTGCACCTGGAATGTGGCCCTTCCGACTTCCATCAAACGCCCTTAGCTGCAGGCACATGGCCCATCAAAACTCTCCCTGACTCCGGGCCTTCACGCCAGCTTTTGTCTGCCTGGAGTAACTACTGCTCGCTTTGGTGAGTTCCCAGCTCCCACGTCGCTTCCGCAGAGAAGCCCTGCCTGGTCCCCAGGATGAGGCCATGCTCCCAACTGTTCACCCCTTATACTCTGGCTCTATCATTGCAGCCATGATAGTGGTAATGTTATTCTTTGTGTGATTATTTCTTTGATTTTTGTCTCCCTTGTCAGAGAGTTATCTCCTGAGGTTAGGAACCACATCTAATGTCTTCTAACCATCAAACCCCTAGTGCTGTGGAAATTTGCAAGAGGTCTTACAAAATTATTCTCTTTGAGGTACATTTGCATTTTTGCTTGCATGAATTCAGGTAAGGAGGAGACCTTCGAAAATGTCGCCAGCTTAGCGTCACTGTTCTTCACAAAGTGAGTGAAGTCTTCATCACTGGGTTAAGAAATACAAGACTGGTGAACACACTTCAACTCTTATGACAAACAATGATTAAATCGTAAGTGAATAAATATAACTCTCTACAACAAAAATAACTTTCAATAACCAGCATGTAAGTCTGAGGTTACGAGTCAATATTCTTTGCACATACATTTAAAACAAACCCCTCGATGTTTTCCAAAAGCCCTTTGCGCTTTTCAGTAAATTCTCTTAGACAGAAAAACAGCGTTATAGTGACAAGATAGAGAATAAGTATGGATTTAACTTCAAATACAAAGTTAGTAACGGATACGTAAACATTCTTTGATCTTCTGCCTTATCTTTCCCCAAACCTGTAAAGGCTGACCCAGTGTGTTGAATTCTCAAAAATATTTGTGTGTCAACCACCTCTTCCCCAAAGCTTCCTCCATTATACTCCACTTCGATGCATGGCTCTTGGGTTTCAACTATATTTTCAACAAATATTGAATGAAATCATTAGGTGTTTTAATATTGTATGTCCACGGACCCTAACATGGTCACTTAGTTGGTGCTTAGTATATACGCACTGAATGAATAAATGACCAACTGGGTCACTTTCTGTAAAGTGGCCTGAGCAGGACAGGATGAAGCAGACAGCTATGTCCTTCCGCCACTGCAGAGTTTCTGAACCCCTGTGCTATTGACATTCGGGGCTGACTAGTTCTCTTTCACGTGATGGCTATCCCATGAATTTTAGGGTGTTTAGCAGCTTCCCTGGCTTCCACTAGGAGCACCCCGTACTTCAGCGGTGGCAATCAAAAATGTCTCCCAACATTTCCAAGTTGAGAGCCACTGATCTAGAGTCACAAAGTGAAAATCAACTTTCCATGAGCCAGGGCTCAGCCCAACATCATTTATAGTAATTACATGGACAATACCCACAAAATTCTCAACCTTAGGAAGAATAGGAGAACAGAATGTGCTCATGATTTGGCCTCCTGGCACGATGGAAAATTCAGAGCTTTGGAATCAGACAGGCTTGTGTCTGCATCCTGAGACTACCTGCAAACTGCGGTGTGCTCCCGGGCAGTTTATCCAAGCCCCCATCGCCACAGCTTTCTTGTCTATCAGATGCAGCGAACAGCAGGTGGTTCTAAAGAGTACATAAGTCAATACATGTGAAACACTGACAGCGTCTGATGCAAAATCTGGACTGAATAAACCAGTGGTTGCTATCCATGCGATTGCTGGGATCGCTGCCTGTACCCCCCACCTTCCCTCCCTCCTGGAGCACTTCTCTGCCCCACTCAAGACCCACTTCACCACCTCACCAGAAGAGGTGCTGCTCCACCCCTTTCTAGTCTCTGCCTCTCACCCCTCGGGGCCATAATATTTCTGCTTTCTGGAACGTTTTCCATTACTTTTCTGAAAGTTAAGGCTGCGCAATAACACCCCATCGTTGGGGCTCTGGAACATTCCCCCGTGCCACCACTACTGTCTTGCCTCTGGTAATAGTTTTTGACAAAGAGCGATGTCTTTGGCATGCCTTCTCTTGTTAAGAGGTCTTCCTGTAACAGGTATCCTCCGTCTTGGCCCAGGCACTGCAATTTAGCCACTGGCAGCAGGCTGCGATGTCATTGAGCCAAATGCTTCCCTCCCCAAACACTGCACAGCCAGGTTTCTTGGTCGCTGCTACTTGCGTGGAGGCGTAGGCATGGAGAGAACCCACAGGAGAAGCTCAGGATGCCACTGGATGGGTGAAGAAGTGTCCTCGGACAGAGGTCCTCAGTGGACTGGGGAGATGGAGAGCACAGAGGCAGGCCACTTCATCAGTCCCGACCCAAGGACTCCTGTCTGTGCTCCTGCAGCTGCGAGTGGAGAGAGCTTTGCCAGCCCCTCCCCAGTGAAACATCTCACGGGGGTAAAGGAAGTATGTATGATGGAAAAACCTTAACACTGGGATACACTTTCAGGTGCCAGAGGGGTAGTAGGGCAGCAGATTCTGAGGCCTCTTTGAGTGATGTGTTAAATCCGCTCAGGTGGTTTAGTCTCTGATTTTCCACTCTGTCTATTTAGAGAGTGGGGCTGTCACGTTAATCACTGGTTTTCTAAATCAAACTTAGGCTTACAGATGAGTCACATTAATTTCTTTTTCTCTCATGTACTCTATGTGGAGAGCTTTTATTTAGAATCCACGAATTTATAATTTGTGCATGTGTAGCCGGGGCAAGGCTTAGATTTACCTCCGGGGCTAGGGAGAAAAGCTTTTTGGGGAAATTGATATTTTAGTAGGTCTATTTAAATAAATAATAGATAAACTGTTCTTATTCTGCTAGAGATTCTATTTACATACAATAAATAGGAAATTATCCTTATCTATTCATGGAAGAAAGCTGTTGAGCAGGGCTGTCCAATAGAAATATAATAAGCCACACATGTCATCTCAAATACGATAGGAGCCATGTTTGAAAAGTGAAAATAGCAGATGAAATGAATTTTAATAGTATAGTCTATTTAACCCAATATATGCAAAATATCTTGTCAACGTGAAATCATTATAAAAATTATTTAGGACATCTTCGACATTCCTTTTTTCATATTAAGTCTTTGAAATCTCATATGTGTTGTACATTTGCAGCACACTTTAATTCAGACTAACCACATTTCAAGTGCTCACTAGCCACATATGACTAGTGGCTACCATATTGAACAGTGCAGTGCTCTAGAAGTTTCCATCCCCTTTCCCATCTTCTTCCTTCTGTTTTCCTCCTCTTTATTGCTTCCTGAGACATCAGTGTGATAAATCTTTTGGTTGCTATTTTTCATCTGTTTACAAAGTAACATGTACTCAATTTGGTACATGCATTCTCCTTTTTGTCTAGGATCCTCAGAGTTAGACTTAATGAGTACTAAGCCATATTTTTCAACTCTGAAATTTGAGGTTAGGGTCTGTCAATTTCAAGGGAAAATAAAACTGAATTTTTTTAACTTAAGCAAATCCTGAAAACTCTGGAACAGGTAGTCAATTGTGATTTGGGGTCTACGGAGTGGAAGTTTAAGCTCTGCCACACCAAGTTCTCACAAAGCTTTGATTTTTTGACAGCCTCGAATGTTGGCCTAGCCGGGCTTGTACTTCAGAGTCTACATTCACAGAGATCATTTCCAAACCCAGTGGAGTTGTCCATCTTGGCCCAGCAGACCAAAGCACTTAACCCATTGGGAAGGAGAAGGTCCATGGGCACCGAGAAACCAAGCAACCCAAAGCAGCTTAATTTCCTCCCCTTAGTAAAGTTGATGAATGCATTTAATTCAAGAAGTAGATTTTTTTTTGAGGCTGGTACCAATCACAACTTTCTTGTGACCACTGTATAAATGAATTAAACCACAGAAAATAAAAATTGCCAAGTGAAAACTCAGATTCCTAAGATAAGACTCATATGTAATTATTAGCAATAATAAGGAAGATTTGTGTACACTGATTGATAGGTTAAGATGTTCATTATGTTACCAGATAAGGAAATCATAGGCCATTATGTATTGCATGATCCTTGGCAAAATGTGTATTTGAAAATGTAGATGAAGACATGGATATATTTGTAAAGTCAGGAAGATGAAGTACAACAAATTGTTAAGAGTGGTACTGGGATGCCTGGGTGGCTCAGTTGGTTAAGCATCTACCTTCAGCTCAGGTCATGACCCCAGGGTCCTGGGATCGAGTCCTGTATCAGGCTCCTTGCTCAGTGGGGAGCCTGCTTCTCCCTCTGCCTGCAGCTCCCCCTGTTTGTGCTCCCTCTCTCTCTCTAGCAAATAAATAAATTTATTTTATTTTATTTTATTTATTTATTTATTTGGCAGAGAGAGACACAGCGAGAGAGGGAACACAAGCAGGGGGAATGGGAGAGGGAGAAGCAGGCTTCCCTCGGGGCAGGGAGCCCGATGCGGGGCTCGATCCCAGGACCCTGGGATCATGACCTGAGCCGAAGGCAGATGCTTAAAGACTGAGCCACCCAGGCGCCCCGCAAATAAATAAATTTTAAAAAAAATCTTTAAAAAAATAATTTAATAAAAGTTCAAGTGAAAGGATCTCTAGTATTGAAAACACCTACCATTTGCCCTAACCTTGCCTTGACCTTGACCTATCCTATGCTGATCTCAATCCCTAGCTAATCAGCTTCTATAAACTGGTGATACATTTACTGATCATTCAGTAAGAACTGCACTTGCCTTCGTTGAACCGTTTTAACATTCTCATGGGGTAGGTATTACAATTCCATTTTACAGATGGAAAAACCAAGATAGAGAAAGAGTGAATCATGTATACAAGGTCCTACAGCTAGCCAGCGTTAGAACCAGAATGTGGTTTGGCATTTAAGTGATGGCAATCCTCCTGACTCTGATACTTCCACACCATCTAAGGGCTTGTGGGCAGTAGGTTCCCTGAACGTTTCAAGTTGCATACAAAAGTCACTTGACTTAAGTAAGATGTGTTTTGTTTGGGGAAGACACTCTCTGCTTGAGCTCACCTGAGGATGGGTGGTCCCCAGAGTCAACAGTCTGCTAAAATTGCCCATAAAACACCAGGGTGTCAAGTTGCTAAAGTACAAGCAAACCAAAAAAGATAGGGCGCCAAGGGAGGGTGCATGTGGGTGTTTTCAGCACATTGTCACCATTCTAAGGACTGCAAGTTTTGTTTTAAGGAGGATTTGAGCTGCAAAATGTGTCACCGCCAACAGGCTGCAGTTTTAATGATCTAGCTTTAGTTGTGAAAGTGAAGCTCATGCTTGTGAGAAGTGTAGAATCCATAGACAGATTGGGTATATTATCTTGAATGCTACATGTACGACAATTGGTGTTGTTTTGTGAATTGCTTGTTTAACATTGACTTTGGGTGAATTTTTAAAATTATTATTATTTTTTTTTTAATTATTAGTCCCCAGAGGGCTTCAAGTCACAAACAATCACAAACATCACCAAAGGCAATAACTGGCAACAACAAATTACTAAAGTCTCCTTTCAGTTCTTTACTAATATCATAATGTTATCTTCATAAACATTACCAGCCATCATGCATCCACCCTGAATGAGCTTTGATGTAATGTGTTTTGCCCAGGCTCTGACTCAGATGTTTTTAAAAACATAAAATAAAAACCTATCTAGCAATGGGGGGATAGCAATGAATAGGCAGAGCACAGAGGACTTCTAGGACAGTGAAAATACTCTGTTTAATATTATAATGATGGGTATATATCATTATATATTTGCCCAAACCTGAAGAATGTGCAACACCAAGAATGAACCCTAAAATAAACTGTGAACTTCGGGTGATTATGATATGTCAATGCAGGTTCTTCCTTAGTAAAAAATATATCATTCTGCTGAGTGATACCAATAATGAGGGAGCCTATGCATGTGTAGGGGCAGGTGGTATATGGGAAATCTCTGTACCTTCCTCTCAATTCTATTGTAAAACCAAAACTTTAAAAAGGCCTTAAAAAAAACTATGTAGCTAGCAATTTTAAATGGTACCTCCAGACATTTTCTCTTAAACTGTAAGATTCAGATGCTTAGGAAGAGTAAAGCCAAACTGGCAATTTGATTCTATTACCTTCCTCCCATCACAGCACCCTTCCCTGCTCTAGATTAATTATTGGCCAACTCTAACCCTCAGGCTTGGAAAACTGTCCGTTGAAGTAGCTGTTTAGGGATAATGGATGGTTTGTCAGTAAGTTTTTTATACAAATCACTTGAGTTTAAGCACCATGGCCTGCCTACAAGCACTCCATAACCCCCTAATTTCTTCTTGATTAGCCCAAGGTATTTCTATATGACTATAAGTATTTGCTCCCTTGATGTCTTTGAAAAGAACATCTGGTTGCATCCGAAATGTACCAGTTCTGTGATTTGGGTTAAACATGCCACTTTCCTCTCCATGCCTTTTTTTTTTTTTTCCCATCTGTAAAATGGGAATAATAATCTGTATTTTGCAGAATTGTTGATATAATTACAGGAGATGTTGGATATTATGTGCTTAGCAAAGATCATATATGGTTTCTTTATTCTACCAGCATATGATTCAGAAAAAAAGAAATTGATTCAGGAAGGAAGAAGTGGAATACAATAAGGAATGTTAAGAAAGAAAGTGATAAACGTAATGGTAAATCTTTTAAAAATTCCTTAAAATATAACAATTGTAATGATAATGTCTTATTTAGGGGATAGCTGAGAATGGGGGAAATTAAATACTGGAAACCAGTAACATAGAAGATGGAGGGCAGAAAGACCCAAGTCAAAGAATTTCAAAGGTTTTTGTTTTGTTTTGTTTTTTTAATTCTAAGAAAGGAGACAGGTTGCCTACCTTGAGGTGTTGTTAAGGTAATTGTGCATTTTAACAACTTTAAGGGTACCTACTAAAATAATAGGCAATATGTAACTTCCAGGAAAAGAAAAGAGGAAAACAAAACAAAACATGAAACTACCTAGAACATTCTGAGATAAAACAGGAAATGAGAAAATGCATGGTAAATAGAAAACAGTAGAAACAGGTTCAAATCTATTTGATTGATAGAAATTTAAAACTTATACACTACACACAAATAAGCAACGCATGTAGAAAATCTTAGAAATACTATTAAATAGTCAGGGAGGATAAACAATTGTGGAATGTTAATTGCCTTTGGTTTTGAGAGGAGGTTGATCAAAGAAAACAAAAGCTTAGAGGAATAAAACAACTAGAAAGAATTCTATCAGGCAAATATGTCAACATGTGGAGTGAGAGGATACTCACCATCTCTTTATTGATACTTTCAAGTTCATGAAGATGGGACCCAGCACTCTCATGGGACAGAATGTTAGTGCTGCCTGTGTGTAAAGTTCAGACCCATGCAGACATGTCTGAGGAATTGCTTGGAACTGACTCTTAGCTGACTATAAGCATTCTACTTGAAGGTAATAATTGCAAACAGAGAAACCCCTTTAAAGCGAACTGCTGCTTTTCCTAAGGGCCTCCAAGGAACCAAAAACCTTCAGAAGTCCCAGGGATCAGGTTCCAACACCCAAGAGTATGAGGCTTCATACTCTGCTGTTCTTCCACCAAGGCTTCATTGTTGATCAGGCCCAAGGGGTTAGACTCTTCTCTCTTTTATGCTGAAAACATTTGTTTTCCTTTTGCCTCCACTATTGCTCCCTGAAATCTGTTTCCCAATGTTTCACCCACCATTTCTCCTTGTGACTTTTGACTCTCTCTTGTGGACCATGCCACATCTCTGGTAGCTGCCAATTATAGATGTGTTTGCTTTAGTCAATGTCCCCTCTTCCTCTGTGATGTCCCACAAAATGCTTGTCTCTGGCTGGAGGAGTCAATCACGAATTTAAATGCCTTCAGGGGCCAAGCAGACAATAACTGGATGAGGGAGCCTGAGCGGGAAGGGGGTGGGAGATGGGCATCTGGTAGTTCATCTTAGGCAGACTTTTATCATTAGGGAATATGGCATAAAATAAACCAGGGTAGGGCTGGAGGTTATGGGGGACACTGATTATCAAGATGGTTGAGACCTCCCACACCTCACCAAACCCTTTCAATTCTCTTGGGTATATTCCTAAGAGTAAAATTTCTGAGTTTTGTGGTAAATCCATGTTTACCATTTTGTGGAACTCCCAGACTGTTTTCCAAAGCTGCTGTACCATTTTACATCTCTACCAGCAAAGTATGAGGGTTCCAATTTCTCTGCATTCTCACCAACACTTATTATTGTCTGTCTTTTTGATTATAGTGGGTGTGAGGTAGTATCTCACTGTGGTTTTGATTTGCATTTCCCTGATGACTAATGAGGCTGAGCATTTTTTCATGTGCTTAATGGCTAATGTAAGTTTTTAATATTCAGTCTGGATGTTTCCCCCAAAAGGGACAGTTCTCTCTTCAGGGGGCCCCACATGTCTACCCAGTGGTATGACACTCATCCAGGCTTTGAAACTCACTAGTTACTCATTTCCACACTTCTGGGCTGGAGAGAACAGATTCCCAAGAAAGAGGCAGAAGGCCAGAGATTTATGCTTCTGTCTCTTTTCTCCATTTCCTGTCAGATGCAGCTGGGTCTCTCCTGGAACAAATTCCCACAGACAAACTCTCCACCAGACCATCAACTCAGGAGGACAAATGAGGAGCTTATTGTGAAGGGTTTGGGCCAAACCACCCAGAGCTTCCTGTGCCAGGTGAGCATGACTAGGGGCTGAAGTCACCCATTACTAGCCCCTCACCCTTGACTGCCTGAGAGGTATTTCTCAGGCTTTAACCATGAAACCTGTTTCCTCTCTCCCCTCCAAAGCTCAACCCAGAGAGGCTTGATAAAATCACTCAGCAAATGGAAAATATTTATTTTGTGCTTATTCTAAGAAATGTGATCCATCAAAAATGAGCTGTCAAGTCCTTTCATTTCCAAGGACAGTGTCCACACATTCCAGGCTGCCTCTGGACCTGGAATCAGACAAATCCAAGTCAGAGGCAAGTGAAGGCCATACAGATGTCTTCAAGGGTGATGCTGTAGTATGGACTTAAGGCACCATCTGCAGAGTCAGACTGCCTGGGTTTCAGCCCAGTTCCCTTGTCCACTAGCTGTGAAAATTGGGCAAGTTGCTTAACCATCCCTTAAAGCCATTTTCCCCACTATGAAACAGCAATAATAATATTCATATGACTTTTTCATATGACTGTTTTGAGAAACAAATAAGGCAATAACTGCTTGGTTTTTAACAAAGGGCCTGGAACATATCAATCAGTAAAGAAAAATTAGATATTTATGACTTGGCTGTCATGTCCATTTCTCATATCTGATCAGTTCTGTCAAACTCATGATTTCTTAGTAAAGTCACAACATAGACTGTTAAATGTAGTTAGTTTTGACCAGATTACACTACTTATGTGTTAACAAACTCATGCTTGGTAATATGAAGAGATTGGTAAAACCTATATTTAATTCCAAAAAACAAAAAAGAAACCAACTAAACAAGTGTGGGATCGGGGAGATGGATCTAAATATCACCAATATCAACCATAGACAGGATTTAGAGTCTGTGTAGGCCCCAAATTCAATGAGCTGCTTGAAGAGTCTGTGTTGCTTTGGTCTGCACAGGGACTAGCTCTAGATAAGGTGAATTTTTACAGTACATTTCCTTTGTCAGGTCACAACAAGAACAAAACTGAAGCCAAAGTTCTGGGAGTCCCATTTATTAACAAACTGGATAGTGAAGCCAAATTTTTTATGCTTAAAATGAAGCTAAGTGTAGCAAAAGGCAATTGGTTTAGAACCAGAAAACTCAAAGAAATAATGGTACCTAAATCTGACTTCAGTGGATTCCTATTTCTGTTGTGACACGTTGCCACACATTTAGTGGCTTAAAACAATACAAATTTGTATCTTAGAATTCTGGAGTTTAGAAGTCTGCAATAGGTCTTACCAGACTGAAACCAAAGTGTTGGCAGGGATGCATTCCTTCTTGAGCTCTAGGGCAGAATCTGTCCCTTGTCTTTTCCAGCTTCTAGTGGGTTCCTTGGACCAAGTCTCCCTTCCAGCAATTGCATTGCTGCAACCTCTGCTTCTGTCATCACATCTCCTTCTCTGATTCTGACCTTCCTGCCTCTCTCCCATAAGGACCCTTGTGACTACAAGGAGCCCCTTAGGCCCATTCAGATAATCCAGGATAATCTTCCATCCCAAGATCTTTAACATAAATCACGTCTGCAAAATCCCTTTTGTCATGTAAGGGAGCAGATTCACAGGTTTCTGGGATGAGGGTGGGGACATCTTTGCAGAACCATTATTCTGCCATACTTCCCTACCTGAGGATTATTATGTGAGAGAGGGATAAGGGGAGATCTAAGACAAATGGGTGGAAATGGCAAGGAGGCAGAATATGGCTCCAAACAAAAGAATTTCACTGATGGTAAGAGGTAAGATAAGGTGAGAGGAGCTTTTGTGGGAGATATGGGGTCTTCTTCACTGGGATTGGGTCCCTTGTTCTAGACATTCACCTGATTCAGTCCACGTCAGGGGTGTTGGATTACATGGCCTCTGAGAGTCTTTCCAATTCTATGTGTCTGGATTTTTGTGAGTGCCTCCACTCAAATGTTGAAGATTTGGAAGGTGTATCAGTCAGGTAGGCTAAGCTATGCTGGGGTAACAAACAATCCTGAGAATCTCAGTGGCTTTAATTGTCATATCCCTCATGGGACTGCAGGGGGCTCTAACCATTGTAGTCCCCCAGGGACTAATGGAGCAACTACCTTCTCAAATGCAGCTAGCCTCTAGGCCAGCAGGAAAGAGAACTCTGGAGGGTCTAGAAAGAAAAATTAATACTCTGACCTAAGGCGGTACATTTGACTTACACTAACAACAACTCAGCCAGAACTCGTCATATGACTCCATCCAACTGAAAGGAAGACAATGACATGGAATCAGGAAGGCAAATAGTTGGTGAGCAGAAAAGATGACGATGACAGTGAATAAGCCCTCTGTCCTTCCACATCAATTCAGGGGGTTTAGCCATAAATTTAATTCCTTTTGACCCATAAAGTGTTCCTCTAAAGAGGGTTACTGTCTGTTCACTTATTTGGGGGTAACCAATGAGACAGGATTGTCATAGGGATGTTCCTCTTTATTAATTTTAGCTCTATGGTTAGTATTTCACTTTTAAAAGATTAACAATGAAAGGATGATGATGATGATAACAAGGAATACTTCTTGAAAATTCACAATGTGCTGGACATTGTACTAAGCAATTTCCACATTAACTTTCTTTATCCTAGGCATCGGGGCACGAGCAAATCATGTTTCCCATTTTGTAGCATACTTCCATCATCAGATCATGCAAAGACTGTCTTCTGGTGTGTTTTCTTCACGTGTTCCCACTCCTCATTTCAGCAACCATTATGCCTTTGATATGACACCTTGGTCTTGTATATATCTTTGCAAACTATATAGTGTTGTCGTTATAATAAGAACAAGTATATAAATTATAATACTGTAACTTGGTTCTTTTTCCTCCTTTCTTGCATTCAGCATCCTTTTTATAAGATCTTTCCATGTTTGTAAGTATACACCTCACACAGTTTATGGCTTATAAGAGCCACGTTGTAGTCCATAGTACATGTCCCTTATATTTTACTTAACTTTCCCTCAGCAATGGGACTCTAGGTTACCTATAGGAGTTCTGATACTTTAAACTGGGGATTGCAAACTTTTTCTCTACAGATCCAGATAGTAAATAATTTTGGATTTGTGGGCCCTAAGGTCTTAGTTGCAAGGACTCAGCTCTGCTCCCCTAGCATAAAACATCCATAGGCAGTATGTAAATAAATGCGTGTGGCCAGATGTGGCCCACAGGCCACAGTTTGACAAGTCCTGCTGGGAACAAGGCTATGATGAACATCTTCTGCATGTCCCCTTACGGACTTATGCCACACTTCCTCTCAAATATACTCTATAGACAAGAATGAAACTGAGGGATCATAGAGTACACTCAAACATCATTAGACTAAGAATTTCTGGGCTTTTGTTCTGAATGGATCAGCCTAACAATACAAACCACCCACGTCTCTCCCAACATTATCCAACGATCTTAGTTTTCGTACAGATGATGGGGTAAAGTAACATCTCGTTGCTTTTTTTTATTTTTATTTCTCTGTTGACTAGTGCATTTCAGTGTCCCTTCCTGTAGTTACTGGTCACAAAAGAACACCACAGAAGAGCACCACCTCTTCTGTGGACTGCCTGCTCATGCCTTTTGCCTTATTCTCTATTTCTTGATGACTGATGGGAATTTGTTATATAGTCTACAGATTAGTCCTTTTTCAGTTTTACAACTTGCAAATAACTTTCAAATTATTTCTCCCAGGTCTGTTGACTGTCTATTAACCATGTGTGTGGCATTTTATAATCAGGAATTCTTAATGTTGATGACATGTGACTTGTTCTTTACGAGATTAGTTTAAGAAATCTATCCACACTCCTAGGCCACAAGAATAGTATTTTCTGTGATTAACCTTAGAGTTTTACCTTTTACATTTTGGCCTTGAATCCATCTGGAGTCCTTTTTATTTATAGTGAAGAAATTTCCATTGAAATCTGAATAGTGAACCAGGTTTTCCAGCACCATCGGTCAAAGCTGGTGGATGAAACTTTATCCACTGATTCTCTTGTCATCTTCATTATGTATCTACCACTCAGATATGCATGTATCCACACTTCTGTTCCATGGTTGTGTTTATCATTTGGTGGGGGGGTGCCACTACTATATTGTTTTTATTTCTGTGGCTTTGTAATATATTTTAATATTTGGTGCAGCAGCTTTCTCCTCTTTGCTCTTCTTTTCCAAAATGAACTTAGCTATACATGGACCTTTATATTTCCATATACATTTGTGTGTGTTTCTCTAGTCTCTAGATCCTTAAACACATCCAGCTGGAATTTTTCTTATGACTGCATTGAGTTCATAGTTTAATTTGAAGATAACTATAGCTTTACAATATTGTGACATTTCATTCACAAGTATGTAATATTCCTCAAATCATCAGACCATCTTGTATTACCTTTTTCTTAAGATTTTATTTTTAAATAATCTCCACACTCACCATGGGGCTGAAACCCAGATCCCTGAGATCAAGAGTCTCATGCTCTACCAACTGAGCCAGCCAGCCCCCCCCCCATCTTACATATCCTTTAATAGAATTTTAGCATTTTCTCCATAGGACTTGTATGTTCTTTCGTCAGCTAATTCCTAGACACTTCAGAGTTCTCATGACTATTTGGAACAGACTCTTTTTCCCTTTTTTTCCCGTCTAGTTGATTTTTGCTGGTATAGAAAAATGCCATAGTTTTTGTGGGTCGATTCTGCTTTCTCCTACTGTAATCCTCACAAGCAAACTTATGAGAGTGGCTCTTATGCTGTTTCATTGGTGGGGAAGTTAAGTACCTGGCCCAGGATCATTCAGCTAATAAGGGGCGAAGCTAGTGTATGATGCTAAGCAGTATTTCCCATCACAGGGGGTTTTGGTTGTGGGAAAGGGTAAATAGTAAGAGTACATTTAAAACTTCCGGGCACATGCAGAAGTGCTCAACTTACAAAATGGAAACTCCCCGTGCAAATATTATTCTTTGGCTATTCCTCTACTGACGCCTGCTGACTCCCAGGAACATGGCTACTACGAGGCATGCGGCCCATGGTCCGGCTAATAACAGTGCGGAGGGAAAAAACCATCTTCCTTTCCCCGTGGGCCATTCTAACACATTCCTCCACCAAGTTAAAATCGGCCCTATCAAGGCAGCGAGATACTCTGAATAGGGCTTCCCCAGACTCCCTGGTCGAGCTGGCACCTCCTGTCATTTCCCTTGTCATTTGTGCTGCAACCCAGCCCCAGCCCCTACATTAGCTCCCGCTTGGAAGTCTGCTGTCTGGAGCCAGTGAGGTTTGTCTGCTTCCTTGGGTTTGGCTAATAAATTGGGATCGTGGGGTCAGGCAGCAGGGGACCTGGCACCCAGGGAGCCCCTGACACCAATTTTATTAGATTTCTCTTTGCAGGGCCCGGGATGCCATCCCAGCAGGGAGCCCACAATCGCTCAGTAACCAGGGTTTTGTCGTCTCTGGTTTGACAAGGTCATTTTTTACTAGAGGAGGAAAAATCCCACATTAATTATACAAGCAAACTGGGGCCAAGGCCGTTAGAGCTGGCCTCCCTCTTCTGTGAAGGGGGAGAAGGAGTGGAGGTTGGTTTCCTCTGTGAAAAAGGAGTGAAGCTGGGAGGCAGGAGGGAGTGTGTGTGGAGTTGGGACTTCTCAGACCCTCCGTCTCTGACGTGCGTATGCGCAGTCTTTGGGGTAGTCTTTAGAATGTTTGTTTATCTAAAACAGACTGCAAGGAGATGGAGCCGAGGAACATGCACGATCATGCCCATACTCATTCATTCATTCAACATCCTTTCATAAGGCACCTGTTAGTTGTTGAACACACAGCTAGGCACTGAGAAGGGAAAAATGGATGAGGCGTAGTTACTGCCTTCCTAGCGGCTCTCTCAGTATCGCGCAAGGGCTGGTTCTCAGTCCCCCAGGACCACGGCCCACCTCTCCAGGCCTGGAAAAGGCAAGATGAGCATGCCATCACTCTTTAGCTCAAAGTTAGGAAACTCCTGCATCCTTTCTGGTAGCCCCCCTCGTCAGTTCTGCAAACTCAGAACCATTATTCCATTGTGCCTCTTTGCCTTGGGATATTTGCGTTGAACCAGCAGGAGTAACTGTGAACTCAAAGCCTGAATTCTTCCTGAAAACTTGGTATCAGCCACTTGGCTTATGAAGATGGAAACACAAATGGAAGTTCTTTTTTCGGGGCTGGCAGCATCTTGTCCAGAAGTCACAGAGATTCAATGAATCTATGAACATTTGCATTATGTTTGTTGGAGTGAACTGGGCAGGCTTCCCATATCCCTTGCCCACATCTCCCCATTCACCATCTTACTCTACCATCTGCCTTATAAATGGGGATAATCCTTCATCCCCGGTCATTACCACTCTGTCTACAGAGCTGTCTGCTTTGAAATTCCTGGGAAGTCCACAATTTCCTGTGTGCAGATGCTCCAGGAGCTATGACCTTGGCACATCGGATGTTTCCCACCTCCTGTGAGATTACCCTTGACTACACCAGTTCACTTCCTGTCCTTGCAACAAAAGAGCCTTCTGTCCGCATCTGCCTCCACTCCTGCCCTCCTCCTCTGAGGCTAAAGCCACCATGTCTTCTGCAACAGTCTCCAAAGCACGATGATACAGAGCAGCAAAACAACTTCTGGCAGAGAGCACACATTCCGCATGGCATCTGCCAAAAGAACTTCCAGAACATCAGTGTGACACCAGGACACTAGGACCTGGGTTCATTTTCCAATTCTGCCACTTCTGAACAGGGTGACAATCAACAAGTTACCTAATCTCTCTGAATATTTTAATCCTTATCTGTAAAACATAGATAAAAATAAAGCCTCTCACGAGGAGGTTGTGAATCCTTAGCGAGGTGATCTGTGTGAAGCTATTGATGGCTTATTATCATCAATAGTATTGCTACTCTGGGAGCCCTCTCTTCCTGTCTCACTTTCAGCAGATAACCTGAGCACTTGCTTTGGCAAAAAGATCAAAGCCATTTACTATAAGTGCAGCATCTTCCCTTGTTCTCCTAAATATTGATGGAGATACATTTCCCTCACTTTCTTATAATTCTTCTGCATACTTCACCATTTTCCCTTCTTCTTGCTTTGTAATACAGATGAACTCCTCTAAGGCCTTCCCTCATTAGCTCCTTGTCAACCTCTCCAGGTTTGTCTAGAGCTCTTTTATGAGCCTTCCAATATAACCATTGCTAACCCATTTACCACCTGGAATGTCCCTCCTTAGTCCCTTCTTTCTCTTAGTTGTACCTTTCAATCCTTCCAACATGACACTGTCTGCTAAACCTCCCTGTATTAATTATCTATTGTTGCATAACAAATTACCATAAACTTCATGGCTTAAAACCATATACATTTATCATCTCACAGTTTCTGAAGGTCAGGAATCTGGGCCTTGGCTTCATGGCATTTCAGATTGCAATCAGAAGTGTCAGCTAGGATTGAGATCTCCTCTGGAGGCTGAAGCAGGGAAGGATCCATGTCTAACCTCATGGAATTGATAATAAAACTCAGTGTAAGTTCTGGATACATCTGAACCAATGGACCATCTGGGCAAAGCATTTAGAAAGCAGGACAACCAATGAGGGGGATGTTGTCATTGTCCAGATAAGAGGACGAGTGGGGAAACATCAGGCCACCGACCACCAACTAAAATCTCTTTATGCCCCAGTTTCATCTTCAGAAAGTGGGAATAATAATAAAGCCTACCAGATAGGGATACTGGAAAGACTGAATGACATAGTGCTTTACAAGTACTTAGGACAAGGCCCAACACAAAGTGAGTTTTCTGTAGGTGTTAGCTAGTTTATTATGATCATTTGTAATATATGTCACCTGACCTGCGCTGGCTCACATCCTGTGATTCTCTGCTCTTTTATGATTTTTCCTGGCTCGGAAACACAGTGAATATCTCTTCCCTGCTGACCCTGCGATCCCCCCAAGGCTGATCTGATGGGCCTGCCTTTCTGCCCAAGTCTCTGCCTCTGATGTGGTTCAGCAAGAGCAAACCAGAGCACCCTCTGCCTGGTCGTCACCTCCAAGCTGAGCTCAGCGCTGGGCTTTGAGAGTGAGTGACTTACTCCCTGGTCAGCACTTTTATTGTGGTTTCATGATTGGTTCAGGATGGCTGGGCCTTGGCTACCCACCCCCATCCTCAAGTGAATTCCCAGTCCTGCCAGAGGCAGAAAGGAGAGTGACTTAGTCATTAGCTCCTCTGGCAACAACCCCTGGCAGCAGTTCAAGGCAGCTTAGAAAACAGGGCAACAAGTGGCTGCAAGATGCATTTCAAAAGCCTAGCAGACAAGAAAAGGAAATGAAAACCAGAAAAAGCAAGGATAGTAATGTCTGAACCTGGAAGCACAGCTAGACACCACTGGGCACCAAAGACAGTGCTCCTAGGCCCTGGGGGTAAGGGACCTGGGAGGGCAGTGCTAGCAAAGGTGAGTGGGTAAGAGGCCCAGGGCCTCCCTCACCTTCTCCCATATGCAAGTCAAAAATGAATGAGGACTTCCTGTGCATCCTGGAAGACCGTGACCGGACACAATTGGCTTGGGGTCTATGTTCAGAACATAAGAAGGGTGTCCTATCCTGTGCCAGCCCTTTGCAGAATTCTTTTGACTTGGGCATGTTAAGATCCAGGGCCTCACTGAGCTAGACCTCTAGAATCCAGCCTTTCACAAAGAGAAGATACACAAGGAATGGTGATAAACAATGATAAAAGGGCCGGGATCTTTTCCACTGATTCCATCCGAGGTTACCTAACTCTTACAACACAAGGTGAGTGTTGTCACCACCTCCATTTCACAAATGAGGAAAGAAACTAAGGCACAGAAACATTATATAACTGTTGGATTAACTTATTTGTTGTCTTCTGCCTGTCTAACCAAAATAAAAATTCCATGAAGGCTGGGACTGTCTGCCCTAGTCATCATTTTATTACAAGTGTTGAAACAGATGCAGGAATATAGTAGATGCTTCAAAACAGGTTTTTTTGTTTTTTGTTTTTTGTTTTTTCGAAAAGCAAACTTATCAAAGATCACAAAGATTTTAAACAGTGTGTCCCCTACTCTTAATGGCTGCACTAAATTGTCTCTGATCTGGCATGCTCTGATGGAGGCTGTGGTGTTGGCAAGGTCTGGGGGAAGGGGGTGGGGAATGTGGTCTACAGTCACATTTCCCCAGTTGACTTTCAAATTTGGGAGCTCTTAGAAAGACCCCTCTAAAAAGTGAGATGATATTTATAGTTTGGATGTGGAAATGCTCCATTCTTGCTGGAGGACTCCATGTCCTACTTTGGGTTTTGACCTTAGATTTAAAAGGAGGTGGTCCGCTATGTCTCTGCATCTGTATATTCACTCCAGCAAGGATTCTGGTTGGTTCTGTGATGATACGCCCATCCCATGGAGTTAATAACAACTGCAAGGGCATGGGAGGCTAATCCTGGCAGTTCCACTAAGAAACTCAAAAAGAGGAAAGAATGATTTAACACAGAAGATTCTAGAATAAAAACATACAATCAAAAGAAAAAATATACCCAAGTATGATTTTATCCCACCAAGATCTTATTCATGATATTTGGAAAAAAGGGCAAAGTTGTTGGCATAATAGCCTTTATTTAAATAAAGTCTTTGGCCATGCTCAAAGGAAATACTGATAATCATTGATAGCATTCTTTCCCTTTGAGGCCAGATGTGCCTTTAAAAAGTACCTGTGCATCTTCTGTATTTCTCTATTTATTTTCATAAGTTCTGGCAACAGCCGTGAGAGCCACACATTGCCAACCCCATACTTTCTCAGTCTCCCTTTTCAGATCAGGTCCTAATGGGTCGCTTTTCCAGATCCAGTCCTATCCAAGAATAAGTAGATGAAGCAGCAACCCACATAATGTAGTTGGGGGAACAGTGACAAAGTCCTGTAAGGCCCCAAATATCCCATTAGTTGTCTGTCATTTTGCTGCCATCTCTCCTACTAAGTTGGCAATTTAAAATATGATGCTAATATCAGTCTAAATGTGATTCAAATCCTGGTTCTTGCATTTAAATCTGATGGGCCTTAAGTAAATCATTTAACTTCATTGAATCTTACTTTCTTCTAAATGTGGATAATAATCTAAGTCATCTTCCCTATTCTCCTAGTGGGAGTATCCCAACTTCTTGGGAAAATTTAAAGGTATCTGTAGTTGTCTAATACTATATTCTTTGTTCTTTGTCACATTACTTTATATAATATGGGTTACAAATAATGAGTATGTGTCCTGTCACTCCCATCTTCTACCCAGTGTAAACATAGCTGATAAATTACAACACTCTTGTTGAACTCAAAGAGGTCTTCAGTTTTCTTCTCAACACAAGGTCTTGCCTCAATAATGAGAGAAGATTAATCGTAAAATAAACACTACTCTGGTCTCACCTAAACAGATCTCAAAAGCAAGATTCAAAAGATCTAGCTATCCATCTATCTGTCTGAATACACACATATCAAACCCTTAACATAGTAAACATCATAATGTCTGCCATTCAACTAAGAATTATCAGGCATGCAAACAAAAAATAAGAACATGAGAAAAATCAATCAACTGAAATTTTATAGAATTGATGCAGATGTTAGAGTTAGCAGACGAGGACATTAAAAGTTATTATAACTCTAGTTCATACATTTAAAAAATTAAATAGAGACAGGTAAGATATAAATATTAACCAAATCAAATTTCTAGTCTAAAATGTTTTAAGGAAAAATTTATAATGTCTGTAGATTAGACATAAACAAAAAAATTAGTAAACTTACAGACACTGAAATAGAAATGATGCAAAAAAATGGACATATTAAAAGTCTTAAAAAAAGAAAAGAACGACATGAACAGACATTTCTCCAAAGAAGACATACAGATGGCCAGCAGACACATGAAAAAATGCTCAACATCACTCATCATCAGGGTCATGCAAATCAAAAACCATAATGAGGGATACTAACTCATACCTGTCAGAATGGCTAAAATCAAAAATCACAAGGAACAACCAGTGTTGGCAAGGATATGGAGAAAAAGGAACCCTCATGCACTGTCGGTGGAAATGCAAATGGTACAGCCACCATGAAAAACAGAATGGAGATTCCTCAAGAAACTAAAAATAGAATTACCATGTGATCCACGACTGGGTATTCACCCAAAAAGAACAAAAACACAGATTCGAAAAGATATATGTGCTCCTATGTTTATTGCAGCATTATTTATAATAGCCAAATTATGGAAGCAGCCCAGGTGTCCATAGATAGATGAATAAAGAAGATGTGATACACACATACACTGGAATATTATTCAGCCACAAAAAAAGAATGAAATATTGCCATTTGCAACAACATGGATGAATCTAGAGTGTATAATGCTAACAAAAATAAGTCAGTCAGAGAAAGACAAATACCATATGATCTCACTCATCTGTGGAATTTAAGAAACAAAACAAACAAAGGAAGGAGGCAAACCAAGAAACAGACTCTTAACTATAGAGAACAAGCTGATGATTACCAGAGGGGAGGTGGGTGGGGGAATGGGTGAAATAGGTGAAGGGGATTAAGAGTATAGTTATCATGATGAGCACCAAGTAATGTACAGAATTGTTGGATCATATACTGTAAATCTGAAACTAATATAACACTGTACGTTAACTATACTGGAATTAAAATTACAAAATGAAAAGGGCATTTGTGATCTGCAGAACAATTTCAAGTGATCTAATATACACAAAAGCAGAGTGCCCGACAGAGGAGAAAGGAGGGTACAGAAAAAAAAAAATATTTGCGGGAAAAATGGCAACCTTGATTAAAATTATAAATACACAGATCTGAGAAGCTCTAAAACATAGAAATGAAAAGTACACCACAGAACAGCCTAATCAAATTTCTCAAAGCCAATGACTAAGAGAAAATTGTAAACTAGCCAAAGAAAAGGACATGTTAAACACAAAGGGGCAAACATAAAGAGTACAGAAGATTTCATACCAGAAACACATAGAAAAGGCAGTAGAACAACATTTTTGAAGTACTGAGAGAAAAAAATAATTGTCCATGTAAAATTCTATACCCAGCAAAAATGTCTTTCAAACATGAAGGCAAAACAAAGATTTTTGAAGTACTAAGAGGGAAAAAATAATTGTCCATGTAGAATTCTATACCCAGCAAATATACCTTTCAAACATGAAGGCAAAACAAAGATTTTTTTTTTTTTTAAGATTTTATTTATTTGACAGAGAGAGACACAGCGAGAGAGGGAACACAAGCAGGGGGAGTGGGAGAGGAAGAAGCAGGCTTCCTGCCGAGCAGGAGCCCGATGCGGGGCTTGATCCCAGGACCCTGGGATCATGACCTGAGCCGAAGGCAGACACTTAACAACTGAGCCACCCAGGTGCCCCCAAAACAAAGATTTTTTTCAGACATAAAGACACTGAAAGAATGTATCACCTGAAGATGGTGAAATTACACAAGAGATGATAAAAGAAAACACTTCAGGCAGAAGAAAAGTGACACCAGATGGAAATATGCATCTTGTTTCTCAACTGTTTTTTATTATCATCCCCCTAAGGAATTTTTTTAGACTTTTTCCCTAATTGCCACCTCATAAAATTTTAATATCACAGATACACTATATATCTGCTTATGTATGACATATATTATCCATGCTTTCTACATTAAAAGTGATACTTTTACCCTCCAAGAACTAATTTCACCCATGTGGGGGTGATAATGCCACTGATAATACATGATGTATCACTTTTCTATTGCTGTTGTTAAAAAAAAAGGATATCACAAACAGTGGCTTAAGGCAACACAAATTTGTTAACCTACAGTGGTGTATGTAGGTCAGAAGTCTGAAATGTGTATGTTCCTTTCTGGAGCCTCAAGAGAAGAATCTGTTTCCTTGTCTTTTCCAGCTTCTAGAGATCACCCTTGACCCCATGAAGGACCTAGAGGGTCCTTGGCTCATGACTCCCTCCTTCATTTTCAAGTCAATGATATTACAACTCTCTGACCATACTTTTAAAGAGATATCTCCCTCTGACCTGAGCCTCTGAATTCAGCCAGGAAAGGTTCTTAACTTATAGGGAATCATGTGATTTGGATGGGTCCATTTGAATAATCTAGGATAATGTTCTCATCACAACATTCTTAACCTTAATCACATCTACTAAGTCCTTTTTGCCATGTAAGAAAACATATTCACAGGTTCTGAAAATTAGGACATGGACATTTCAGGGAGCCACTATTCTGCCTACCACACATGATTTAAACAAGGAAATAAATAGCACAAGAAACAACTATATGGGTAGACATATAAAATTTTGTTCTTATTATTTAAACCCTTAAAATACAATTGACTGTTAAAATAATGACCATGCAGTACATGATTTATCACTTACATAAAAGTGAAATGTATTATAACAATGGCCCAAAGGCCCAAATGGATGAAATGTAAGTATACTATTTTAAGGTTCTTATACATGAAATGTATAATATTACTTGAAGGTGGATTATGATGAGTTAAGGATGCATACTATAAACCCTAAAGCAACTACTAAAATAAAATAATAAAAAGGGATTTATAGTTAATACCTAAAGAAAACAGAATAAAATCAGAAAGAGTACTCAATTATCACAAAAGAAAGCAGGAAAAATAAAAATAGAACAATGAGATAAGACAGAAAACATAGAGCAAGATTGTAGATTTAAACTGAACCATATTAATAAACACTCTAAATGTAAATGATTTGTGTAACCCAATTAAAAGGCTCAGATTGTCATACTGGATATAAAAATAAGTCATAATGGAACCCAATGGTCTGATTAACTGAGGCCCAGGTCACATCTTGCATCCTCAGGTCAGAGCTGGAGCCCCCAAAACATATGGGCTTTGAGTGGAGGATATGGTTCCCCAGAAGGCAATTTAGGTAGGATTTCTATAAGAAGAGCAAATAGACAATGGGAAGAAAAAGTCAACACATGTCCTTCTCAACGGCTCTTCCTATCATAGAAAATAATATTCCTCCCTTCCTATTTTTTCCATGTAGGGCAACTTTGAATTAACTCTTCTCTTGATCATTTTAGGAGGCTCTCATAAAAGTAACTCTCTTCCTCTCTTCTCTTTTCCTGGATCTTTCTCTCCATCTATATTATCATATTGTCATTTGTGTTTATAAGTTAGTCTGACTACTTTCAGAATGAAAATATTGGGGCACCTAGGTGGGCTCAGTCAGTTAAGTGTCTGCCTTCAGCTCAGGTCATGATCCCAGGGTCCTGGGATCGAGCCTCACGTTGGGCTCCTTGCTCAGCAGGAAGTCTGTTTCTCCCTCTCCCTCTGCTCTGCTCATGCTCTCTCTCACTCTCCCTTTCTCTCAAATAAATAAATAAAATCTTAAAAAAAAGAATGAAAAAATAATTTTATTTGACCAAACATATCCTATGAAATGTTTAAGAAGAGTAATATGTTCAAATATTTCTCCTCTAGACTGCCAACTCCACAAATTGTACTATTTATCCATATTCTTATTCATTCTTTGACTCCTTCATGACCAAGCTCAAATGTCACCATCTCTGTGAAACCTGCAATCCCCCATGTAGTGGTGGCCACAGCTTCCTCTGTTCCTGCAACATGTTTGAAATCCTATTGGAAAAATTCATGTTTTCTTTCCCTCTCTCTTTCCACAATAGTGGATTATGTACAATAGAGATGAAGCTTTGTTTATCTCTATAGTCCCCAGTGTCTAGCAGGAAGCTCAATATATCATAGATTCTTAGTAAATATTTTCTGAACTAATCAGTACAGAGATGAATGAATGAATGCCCCCTATTGCTTGGCAGTGTCCCATTGTCCCTCACGACCTCTACCTCCAGGATGGCTAACAGGTTTCATCTTTAGGGCATATTATGAATAATATGCCGTGGCTTTCAGAACTTGGTCTTAATAAGGAATGTGAGATTATACCTGAGCTCAGTAGGAGTGCCATGATGGGTCAGTGAAGTCTAGCATGGTTTCTGGAGTGGGGGAAAAATATGTATCATGAACCTCTGTGATGCTGGCTTTTGCTATGCTTTCTGGCCAGTTTTGTCTGTTGACCAGATTACTGGTCAGATTCCAGCACAGAATCCAGCAAGGCCCAGACTCGTCACAGAGATTTTAATCAAGGGATAGCCAGGATCATCAAGAAACAAAAGCCATATTAGGTCAATTTTCTTGTAAATTCCTGATCAAGAAAGGCACTGGGGTCACTGACCCTGGCATCACCAATCACTCAGTCCAATCCCCTGAACCCAGAGCCCAGACGAATCCATGTTGGCTCCTCCCAGGCTTCCACAACCCAGCAGACAAAAACCAAATACAGCTTACCCCTCGCATGTGCCTCCCAGCCTGTTTTGATTTTTTTTACACAAATTATGGGACATAAAACACTTCTTGTGAATACCAGCCCCTGCTCAAATTTATCTTCCTAGGAGGGAAGTATTTGTTGACATCCTGCTGAACAGTCTCTCCTTAGTACAAGCAGAAAACCCCCAATGCATCTAAACTTTCCCAGAGTGGGCCTTGCTGGAACATCCTACTGAACCCAAAGCAGACTCATGGCAGATGCTCCCTTCCCAGCTTTCCCTCTCCTTCTTTGCCCTCTTCATTTCTTCTTCTCACCTTCCTTCATGCCATACCTGACGTCCAGGTAAAGAAAAGATTATCAACCTTTGCACCCTCCCCAACCAGCCTTCCCAGGCAGCATGCATCTCTGGGCACAATTCACACGTCAACAGAATTGTTGGCACATCTTTCGTTTCTGGGGGATGTAAAGGAACGGTGTGGATATAAAGGAACACAGTGGTGTGTTCTGCCTGCTCCTCCCCCCTCTTGCTTTCTCGGGTGACTTCACTCCTTTCTTGACCACTACAGTGGGTATTTTCCAAGAGAGTATGTGCCCTCCTTGTCGATGATCCCATAGTTCAATCCTTTGGGTGCACTAGCACTGTCCATTTAGTGGTGATTATCCGTGCATATGAGAACACACCTGCTCTCTATCTCCCAGACAGTGTTCACCATGGGCTCTCCCAGCAGACACCACATGCATCCTCTCCAGACACTTTACTTCATCCTGACGCTTAGCTGTGCATTTCTCATTTTCAACCTAATTACTGACACACACAGGAAGGAAAAGAGAGAGGATGCAGTCCCAAAAACCGGAGGTAGCCCCAGAGTCCCCACATTTGCTCTACCCTGTGGAATTCTTGATCACTAAGGGCCAAACGGCCATGTTTTCTTTCTGCTATTAAGGATGGATATCCTGCAAAGTGCTCTGAATGGATTTCTCTGACACTTTGTATCCCTTATAAACTAGCTTCTCTTTTTCCTTTGACAAACGCAAAAAGAGGGGTGTTATTTTTCCAGAAAGGTGAGCTTCTTGAGCCTCACGTGTAGCTGCACCCATGGAAGATTTCACTGAAGTCTTGAAATGCAGACCAAGACCAAAAATCTGTGTTGGCACAGGCCCTGGCACAACAAAATTACTTAATAAATGTTTATTCTATGAATGGATGAGTGAATAAAGAATTGAATTGATTTGCTCCTACAGGCATCTAAAAATCTACGTTTGTATGTATCTGTCCTACCTCTGTGTCTTTGAACTGGATTTGCACATGGCTACACACACACACACACACACACACACACACACACACACACACACACACCCTGTACCCAAAATTGATTAAATGAGTCTCCAGCCTAACTGCACAATCCCCTTGAATGCCCCTGTCTTACACTCAGTGTGAGTCCTCAGTACTCACCTCAGATTTCCCACACCTTGATTCTGATCTTCCCTTGGCAGACTGTGTGTGGTTCTTCTCTTCCCAAAGAAACACCTCCCAGCACGAGGGGGAATGTGTGCGTAAGACTCTGGGCACTGAGGAGGTAAAACGCCAGGCTTTTATAAGGGCATATATGTGGAGGGAGGGGCATCAGGTGGATAAGCTCTTACACTCACATTCTGGATCACTTCAGGATTTGCTAGCTATTTTAGATTCATCAGCTAGAGCCCTGACATCTTCTTCTTGAGGCTCTGAAGCATTTAATCCTGAGTGAATTCTCACTAAGGGTACCATTCATTAGCCATGTTAACCATTCCACTAGATATGCAGGAGAGAAACTAGGAATTCTAGGGCAGAGGTTCACAAAGCAGAGGCCTTAAGATGGAAACATGAGAGAAAGTAAATTTGTCTTTGAAATCCTGGTCCTACCATTTAACAAATGTTTTATTCTGGAACCCAGAATATTAGATGTTAACATTAGAATAAGCTGGGTGAAAGATACACAGGAATTCTCTAAATTAGCTTTGAGACATTTTTGTAAATTTAAAGTTATTCTAACATCAAAAAGTTTATTTAAAAAAAAATCAAATAGATTCCTTCGGCCTTTGGAGAATTTTCCACAGTGGACTTACTTAGACTTAAAATCGTGTCTTTAATTTCTGCTTCCCAGGTGACACCTGGAGGGGATGGAGGGACTGGGTCCCTTCTCCCTCGGTGAAGCCAGCATGGGAGTCACTCCTGTGGCCTCATCCTGGCTGTTTTTCTCATTTTTCTAGATCTGGCTGTGGCAGAGGACAGGCCTGCTCCACGCCAGAACCTGGTTACCAGCTTAGCTTAATTTGAGAGAAAGATGAGGTGTCAGAAGGGAAAAGTGGCCAACATTTGGTTTTCCTGAGCTCATTTTTCTCAGAAAAGTCAATGAATGTCTTATGACTCTGTCTCCCGTCCCCCTGACACATTGTCCCCATTGGACAACGTTCCTGGCTGTAGTTGAGAGAATTCATAATGGCTTCTTGAAAACCCTGAGACAGGTCCCTGGATCTGCAGCCCTAATGGGTTAGCAAAACAAGAGGTAAAGAGGGGAAAACAGCATTTCACTAAGCAATTACACTGATTCCAGAATGGTTTTGAGTGTTTTACATTCTTACTGAAGTCTCATCCTAGGAAATGAGGAAGCTGAGGGTCAGGGAGCCTAGGGACTTGCCCACAGCCATATAAATAGATACAGTAGATGACTAGATAGAGGTGGAACCACGTAAAAATTCTAGATTCTCCCTGCTTCCCTCAGATACATACACACAGACATAGATCCACATACACCTCTTTTGGAGGTCAAAACATCTCTGATTTCACTAAATATGTACTGACCAATTGTGCTAAGTGCCTAACACACATTTAATCCTAACAGCACTTAACCGTTGTTAACCCCATTTTACAGAAAGAGTAAATGAAGTCTAAAGAGCTTTAGTATCTTACTTAAGGTTTACATAGTTTATAAAGTGGCAGGGCTAGGATATATATTCAGCTAATCTGATTCCAGAGCCTGGACTTTTAATCACTTCATCACTCAATGAATATTTGTTGAATGAATGGATGGGAAAACTGCTTTGATGGAGGAGTGCAGAGTTATCTCAATAATATCGTACCCTGATCTCACGTTTAGAATGTGTGAGAACATTTCTCCTAGAGTGGGTAGTCCCAACAAGACCAGTGTACCCCTGCTTAACCTCTGTCTTTGCCTCTTCTCTTCCTTCTTTTGGTGGACTTGGCAGGTGCTTAATGCATGGCAAAGGGAAAAATGCCACCCAAAATATTTTAATCAAGAGAGAGAACACATACACACAAAGAGAGAGAGAGCACGCATACAAAATGTAAAGGAAATCTCAGTTCTTTTTCTCACTAGCTATAGGGTATATGACTTTGGGGAAGATACCAGCTCTTTGGGCCTCTTTCCTTATCTAAGAAATGGACTAACGGTTCCTAACTCCTGTGGTTGTTGTGAGAATCAGACATCATTTCTCCAGAGTCCCTGCGCCACAGACGGCAGAGGAGATGCCCTACACGACTAGTTTTTATGTTTTTTATCTTTACTGTCATCCTTGTCTATTCATAAAACCTGTTTGCTTCATCAGAGGCTCCCAGCCACATGCCACCCAAACGCAAGCACTGAGGCCACATGTCCCCCAAATCTTGATACCACCCAGGCAGATGAAAGCTTGAGCCTTAACAAGGCTTATCATCAGAGCGGAGAGATGAGAGGGCTCAGCTGGGCTGGAAAAAGAAAGAGTGTGTCCAAGTCAGCAGAAGGAGGCCTTTCCATGGCCTCTACATCCGATGCCTGACCCACTCAGCTAGAGGGGGGGTGCTGTCTCAGATTCCCTGCCCTGAAAAGAGTCTTTATTATCAATAGTCATGCCGGCAATGAAATGCAACCTGAGCTCTAGACATGGACAGACTGATTAGCAAGAACACCCACTACCAACAAACACAAAACTAAATTAAACTATCTCTTTTGGGCGCGCCTGGGTGGCACAGTCAGTTGAGCATCTGACTCTTGGTTTCGGCTCAGGTGGTGATCTCAGGGTCATGAGATCCAGCCCCATGTTGGGCTCTGTGCTCAGCGGGGAGTCGGCTTGAAGATTCTCTCCTTCTGCCCCTCCCCCACTCTCTCTCTCTTCTCTCTCTCTCTCTCAGATAAATAAAAAAATCTTTTAAAAAAATAAATAAACTGTATCTTTGGGAGGTATTACCTTTGACTTTTTTTTTCTTCTGTTTGGTCTACTGCTAATGGATTTGGTTGAAAAGAGAAAGGGGTGCCTGGGTGGCTCAGTTAGTTAAGCGGCTGCCCTCGGCTCAGGTGATGATCCCAGGGTCCTGGGATCAAGTCCAGCATCGGCTCCCTGCTCTGCAGGGAGCCTGCTTCTCCTTCTCCCTCTGCCTACTGCTCCTCCTGCTTGTGTGCTCTCTCTCTGTCAAATAAATAAATAAAATCCTTAAGAAAAAATAGAAAAGTAAGAGAAAACAGCATAACAGAGAAAACTCAAGAGACCATCCCAGAACTCCAGGAGGAGTAGAAAAGCCTAGAGGGAGGTTAGTCCCTCTTCCTAGCGGGTCCCTCCCAGAAAGGATTAGGATTGTAATCAGTGGGATGATAGCCAGGGCCCTGATCATCCCTGCCCATACAGGACACAGGGCAGGGCTTTGAGGGAGGAATACTTTCCAGGTGAGGACCTTGCAAGAGGGAATTCAGGGCAGCAGTTTTCCGAAAAAGCAGAAACACCCTGTCCCTGGGTACCAGGAAGACAGAGACTGGGCTGCCCTGGACCTCTATTCTCTTGACCAATTTTCTGCAGGATGGTGCCCTTTTTTCCTTCTTTCTTGTTTTCCTTGCAGGGACTTTCATCTGGCTTGTTTTTATGTCTTCTCATCTTCTTTCTTCTTAAGCCGGGAATATTTTTTTCTCCCTTTTGAGGCAGTTGTTTCCAATAAATCCCTGCTTGTTTTCTTTAAGTTGCTCAGTTATTTTAAGTTTCCTCTTCCATAGCCCTCTGTCTGCATTTCTGCTTTCCATCTGGGCCGCTTGGTTCACTCGTTTCTGGAATGAAGACAAAGGGAGGTATTGGAAACTCAGAGAGCCTGGCTTGCCCCCTGGAGCAGAAAGGCCTGGCAAAGGACTAAATCCACCTGCCGATCTTTCCAGCACTTTTATTATATCTCAGATTGACTAGTCACACAGCTGGAGACACCTTGACTGGCCACGAGGACAATCAATGTTCCCGGTTTCCATAAAGGCAATCTAGTTATACCCTGAGTGGGACCTTTGAGCTGAGTGCTTCTGTGTGTGCCTATCAGTCAGGGCCATGGCAGAAAGCATTTGGCACACTCAAATTGGGAAACTTAAAAAGAGTTTTAATAAGAGAACAATTTACAAAGGTGTAGGCAGGCTGCAGAGAAACCACAAAGGACAGAGTAATGTCCTAGGGATAGCAACAGCAGGGTTCTGTTATCACCATCCTCCTGAAAGGATAAGGGCGGGGAGCAGCCCTCTGGAGAGAAAGGACCCTGGAGGAGGACCTGCCATCTTGGCCCATGGATGCAGCCAGCCTTAGTACTCACAGGAAAGGAGATGAAAGATTGCAAGTTTCTATCCCACTCCCTGCCACTCTGAACTTTCCTGCTGAGACTCCCCAGAAGTCAAGAGAGCCCACTGGGGTTGTCAATATTGATCAGACTTTTGGATAATAGACCAGGGTGGGAATGGGTGGAAAATGAATCTGGGGGGAAAATGGAAGTTATTCAGCAGAAGGAACATGCAGGTTCATGTACCTCTGTGCCCATATATACATGCACACATATACATGAGTGTGTGCTAGGCTGATTAAAGCAAGTATCTGGGTTTTCTCTAAGGGAAGAGTCATTCAAGGGCTACCCCTTGCTCTGTTCGGCCTGTATAGATTACTGAGGATCTTGATTTCCTCTAATTCTGACTACTTAGTGTTTGAAGAGCAGGGCAGAGTACTGAAGTGGGAGTCTCCACTGGGATCATATGTGTTGAAATTATCTTTAGATATTGAGGTGGCAAAAGTTTCAATCAAAGGATGATATATGTCAAAAGGAAAGACCTGTTCTTGCTTCTAAAGAACTCACTCCAGGAGAAGGAAAAGTCAAATCAAGGGTGAATGTTTCCATTTGAATAGGTACATCCCAACCACCTGAACAGGTGGGAATAGAGATTCATACAAATGATGGGGCATTAAGGAAAGGGGCTTTTTCTAGGAGCTTCAAGTGAAAATGAAATCAAGGATTTGATTGAGTCAACAGCTCAGTAGAGATTTAAAATGGAGCTCAGAGACTCTGAAAGGGACATCAGATTGATGTCACATAGAGTAGGTCTTTAACAGTTGGTACATTACACAGCCTCTTTAACACAGCACATTATCCATGTCCACAATATGGCACTTTGGAGTGTGTTGTTGGCATGTCTCTTTCTATCATTAGGTCATGAAGGTCTTATTGACTATTATATTCCTAACATGTGGCGTGGCACCCAGGAAGTCCACAGCAGTAGTCTGTTGGACAAATGAACACTGGTATTTGTCCATTTTGAGGACTTTACATGGGACTAGAGTGTAGCTCTGAGTTTCACTGGATTGGGCCAGTAAAGAGCTATCCATGCCATTCAGGTTTCATTTTAACCAACTCCTCCACTAAGTCAAGGCCATGAACTTACTTTCATACCCAAGGGGAAACCCTCTCTCTCATGAGTGTTGGTGGACAAGACTGCATAGCCCAGCTCTTGTATTCTTGGTCCAGCCTTTTCCAAGGCCCAAGTCATCAAGCTTTAATTAGTTCCTCTGCCTTTCCTCCACCAACATCCTCTTTTGAATCTAGGCTTCTGATGGACAACACCATGCATGTTGCCACATTTTAAAGTCACAATTTCCTTCCTTCCTTCCTTCCTTCCTTCCTTCCTTCCTTCCTTCCTTTCTTTTTCTTTCTTTCCTTCCTTCCTTCCTTCATTCCTTCTTCCATCTCTCTCTCTTTCTTCTTCATCTTCTTCTTCAAATAACCTATTTATTTCATTCCATTTCCTAAGGAATTACAGTTGCCTAAGACAGGAAAAGGAGATGTAAATATCCATTTGGTACCTATCCTTTCCTGTCCATCCCCACGCCTACTCTAATATCCCAATTCTCATCTTATAAAGTAGTAAGCTGATTATCAGAAAAATGATATAACTCATTCAAGGTTTCATGGTGAGCCAGCAGCATTTCCTCAGTTTGAACCCTGATCAGTCTGTGACTAAGTCTGTGCTCTTTCTGTTCTACCAATAATGAAGGAATCCCACTTCCTCCCAAGTACTTCTGTAACTGTGTCACTTTGAAAGAACTGAGAACGAAGGAAGGGCACCACCATCTTTCCTTGGCAAACCCCATTTCCATTTCAATTTAATTTAGATTTAATAAAATGCTTAATGAATCTTAATTAAACCCAAATTGAAATTAAAAATGGTTTAACAAGGTTTAATAGTGATGTGAGAGATCACACAATTCCACTTCAATAAATATTTTCCTAATAACAAATAACCATTTCATTAGTGAGGAAAATGTTGCCTTAAGTCTAAATTAAATTAAATTATCCATAATTTACTGGCATAGTTAACAGTATACGTTAATGAAAAATACGTAGTTTGTGTGGGGTTTTTTTTTTGGTTTTGTTTTTTGTTGTTGTTGTTTTTAACTGCCTGTGTGCTGTAAATGACTCTAGTTTAGAGAATTTAAAAAGACACTGACTGTAATGGGTGGATGGTCTGAAGCCAATGGAGCCATCTCTGAGATTCTGTCTTATCTAATAACAGAGACAATGAGAAAAGGGGAAGAGAAGACATGGGGCTTTTCACCAAGGCCATGTGGATTTCTATCAATGTCACAACCATAAAATGGGGTATCGATAGGGGTGGGTGAAGAGATTGTGAACCTAGGAGATCTCTAGCTCAAGACAAAAGTGGGGAGAAAAATATAAAATATAAAATGGCTCATATCAGATGTGATGAGGAAAGATAGAGGATGCAGAATATGAGAGAGGAGAAGAGGGCCAATCATGCTTCCTGGTGTGTGCATGTGTGTGTATGCATATACATGTGCATGCATGTTTCTGTTTTCTATTTCTTTTTTTTTATTTCTTTATGGTTGAACTTGAAGCATGAATTAGGAAAGAGATTGGTTAGAGACTGTTCTAGGGAAAGATATGTCTAGATTTCTAGAATAGGGGATCAAATTCCAGAGTGGGAGATGGGTTTCCAGCAAAGAAAGGGTAATGGGAAAGGGGTTTTGGGAAAGGCTCATGGGGCTTCACAAGGTCCTAGTTTGTGTTTCACCCCACAGTGCTGGTGTGGGAGGGTAGGGAAGGTGGTGTGGGCTGAACTGTGTAAACCTTGCTACAACTTGAAGGATGTCAGAGATACATATTCCCAACCAATATTTTCCAAATCCAGGAGATCACCCCTACTTCCCAAGACTCCTAATCTCAAACTTTCCCATATAGAAAATAGAAAGTGTCCCATACTACTCTTTACCACCCACAGGATAGTATCAAGGGCTTCACTAATACTGTAACCATGAGCCACACGGGGATACTGAGCTTTTGAAATATGGCTACTCTTAATTGAGATGTGCTGTAAGTGTAAAATATACTCTGGATTTCAAAAACTGAGAAAACATAAGTATTTCACTAATCTTTTATTTTCTATCAGTTACATTAATAATTATTTTATATTGATTATATTAAAGTATTGGTATTTTGGGTATATTGGCTAATTTTGAAATATTTAAAAAATTAATTTCTCCTATTTCTTTTTTTTTTAATATTTTTTTTTTAAGATTTTATTTATTTATTTGAGAGAGAGAATGAGATAGAGAGAGCATGAGAGGGTCAGAGGGAGAAGCAGACTCCCTGCCGAGCAGGGAGCCCGATGTGGGACTCGATCCCGGGACTCCAGGATCATGACCTGAGCCGAAGGCAGTCGCTTAACCAACTGAGCCACCCAGGCGCCCTCTCCTATTTCTCTTCATTTTATTCAAGGTGGCTACTAGAAAATTTTAAATTATGTGTGTGGCTTTCATGATATTTTTAGTAGAGCTCATCTAGTTGGATCTACCTTAAACAAAGCAATGGACATATTTCATTCTCTTTTGCGTTAGCTAATATTAACACACATTCTTTCATCCATTCATTCATTTATTCAACAAATATGTTTGGACATTCATTAGCATGAACTCTGTAATAGGCATTGGAGATACAGTGGTTAAAAAAAAGCCAGTCCCATGTATCTGAAGCACATCCATGCACACATCCACACACCTTCACAACATATGCTCATGCATATTCAAATGTGCATACATAGACACGGATGGACCCACAACACATGGACGTGCACATATGCACAAGGCAGGCAAACATGCATGAAGAGCCACAATCAGGTGCTGAGAACGAAACACTCCTTGAGTTAGAAGGCTTCAACTCTTCAGATAGGTTTAGCTACTCTAGCAGCCAGCCAGGGAAAGCCACAACTCTGAATTTCCAGGAGGACGATCAGAAAATAGAAGTGTGGCCAAAAACTATCTTTTCAATTTTGTCAAAGCTTATAGATCAGGGTTTCAAGGGAGAAGACCAAATAGGGCAGATTCAAGTCTATCTGTTCATGCCCGAGCACACCAGGAAAGGCCAGCAGGGGTAGGCTCCTGGTAGTAGGTTTGTTTCCATGCAAGTTCCTCTTCTTAGGCCCTAACTTCCTGGGAGTGAGGAGAGCTCACCCGGAGACACTGGCTGGGCTGACATTAGAACAGTTTGGTGTGGTCTCATTAAAATAACTTTTTGGCTCATCCCTCAGCTTGTTGGCCTAAGAAGTGGGAGAGAGGACAGAGGTAAAATTAGGTCCAGTCAGGAGTTAGAAACCACACAGGTGATTTTAATAGAAAATTTAATATAATGAACTACCTGGTGAAGAACTGGGAAGACAAAGAGAACACCCTAGGGTGTCCAAAAGTAGCAAGTACAGGAAATAGCTACCCCGTCTAGGGCTGTAGGAACAGAGAAAAGAGATTTGAGTTATGCAAATGTAGAAACTGAGAGAAGGGAAGCCTGAAACTGAAACAGGCAAGTGGGGAGGGGTTCCAGTCAGCCAGTGCTGACTGGGGAAGGGAGGTTGTCTTAGTCACTCTGTCATGACAGAACACCACAGACTGAATGGCTTAAACAGAAATTTATTTTCTCTCATTTCTGGAGGCTGGGAAGTCTAAGATCAAGGTTCCAGCAGGGATTTGTTCCTGGGAAGAGCTCTCTTCCTGGCTTGCAGACAGCTGCCTTCTCGCTGTGTCCTCACATAGCAGGGACAGAAAGTATGGTCTGGTCTATACTTCTTCTTGTAGAGGCGCCAGCCCTATTGGGGTATGGCCCCACCCTTGAGACCTCATGTAACTTTTATCACCCCCTCACAGGCCCTATCTCCAAATACAGTCACACTGGGAGTTGGGGCTTTAGTGCATGAATTTGTGGGGGGAGGGGGGCATATTCAATCCATAGAAGGGGTTATGACACTAATTCTACAAGCATCATAAAAAAAATACTGCTAACTGGATTCAGCTGCTCAGACGGGAAGAACAGCTATGAGGGTGAAGAAACATTGCTAACAGCATAACTGAGAGAAACAGGAAGAAGAGACCAGAAGCACCTGTCCCTTCTTCGGTTTTCCGGCCTCTCTCTAGCTCCCCCTACTGGCAGAGGCTAGCAGGGAGTCAGGTGGTAAAGCAGAAAAGTGGTTACTGAGCTCCAGCAACACAAGGTACAAAGAATCCAAGGGTGGGGTGGAACCCCTGAGAGGCAGTAGCTTAATGGCCAGCATGGGGACATACATAAAAATGAAGGATGATGAAGACATGAACATCATCTTCAGAAGTTTATTGTGCACACTTTTATCTCCAGGAAAAAAAAATCCACCAGAAAAAGATCCTTGTTAAATCCATTTAGGGAATCTTCATGGTATCCTCCTGTTTAGAATTCATAAAGATGCTTTGGAAGAACAAGTCCTTGGATAAATTTTGCAGTAAAGAGACATGTGTTTCTTTTAACTGCGAGTTCCCCAAACACCTTTGACCATGGATGTGTTTTCTATTTGTTATCAATTATCAATTTCCAAAGCAATTTTCCAAACATCTTCTGCACAATTTTGAGAAGCAGTATGCTGGTGATGCTATCGAGACTAAGATCATGAGAGACATACGATGAACTGTGGACCACTAACAAGGTTGCTCACATTTGAACACATTGCACTTTTCTTTAAATGCTTTAGTCTAATGACTGCTGAAGCTAAGTGTGCAGGCAGGGGTGATTACCCTAATGCCACTGGGGATTCCTATAACACAGAAGCCCTGTGAGAACAGAAGACATTTCTTTTCTTTCTTCTTCACAATTGTATACTTAGCAACCACCACAATGCATGGGACCTGGTAAACATCCAATAATGTGTGCTATATGTGTCTGGGTGTGGGGTTGGGGGGAGGAGGGGAGCAAATGATCAGCCAAGGGCTAACAGTAACATTTCATGTATGAATCAACATGGGGCATGGCAAGGAAGAAGTACAGTGCTGTTCTGTAAAAATGCAGTGAAGCTGCTATGTGATTCAAAGTTTTCTGGCAGCTCCATTTTAAAAGTAAAAAAGAAACAGGTGGAACTAATTTTAGTAACATATTTTACAGAACATAATCTATCAACCAGGTAATCAATATAAAGACATTAATATAATACTTTGCATTCTTTATACTAAATCCTTGAAATCTGGTGTGTACTTTACATTCACAGCACCTCTTAGTTTGGCCACATTTCAAGTGTTCAACAGCCATGCGTGGCCACTGAATTAGACATCACGGATAGAGACTTAACAAGTACAACCCCAAATTAGAGGGATATGAGGTGAACGGTCAGATTAGTAAATGGATATTGAGCGAGAAATCATTGTCCACTTGTAGCTACTGAATATTGTGAGAACAACTGATTTAACTGACATCATTCACACTTAAGTTCATGGTGAACATGAAACAGAGTTCAAATGACAAAAAAAAAAAAAGAAAGAAAGAAAAAGAAAGTTAATAGGAAGTGATTCCACTGTGGTGGATTCTACTTGAAAGGCTAGTGATATTTTAACACTTGAAAAAGTGTTATAGGATAAAAGTTTTAGAGAAAATGAAGACTAGGAAGTAGCATCATAATTAGAAATTCCTTTCTGTTTTCCCAAAGCCAATACTTGCCATTGACATTAGAAGTCTAGGGTAAGACCATGCGATTTCTTGGGGTTTATAAATCCCATGAGAATGGATGCCAAATCTGTCTTACCCACTGGCAAATTCCCAATGCCTAGTAAAGTGCCTATACCTTAGAGATACTCAAAAAAATATTGGTGGAATGAATGAAATAAAAAAGAGGAGAACAGACAGAAAACACACATGAAATTTTCCCAAGAGCTTGAATACAGAAGTGCAAGGTCAGAAAGGAAAATCCCACCTGAGGGGAAGCCTTAGTGCCACCACCCCCCAGCTGTGCCTTGTCTTGACTCTCATTCCAAGGGGCTGGGACAATGACAATGTTTATAGCCTTCCTGCCAAAAGATGTTTCATCATCTTCCCTGCGACTGCAGGAAGGGGTTATGCAAAAATCTGGATCATTTCTCCAACCTTCTGATCTCTAGTTATACTCTCTCCAGTCCACTCTCCAAACTGACCACAGAGTATAATTCTTGTCGGCATAGGACTTCCTCTAGGGAAAGTTTTGTTCATCCCTGTGAATTACCTCAGTGCCCAGCACGGTGCCTCTTACCTAGCAAACTCTCCAAAAATAGCGTTATGTATAATGGAAGGAAGGAAGGAGGGAAGGAAGGAAGGAAGGAAGAAAGGAAGGTAGGAAGGAAGGAAAGAAGGAGGGTGGGAGGGAGGGAGGGAGGGAGGGAATTATCAAAAGGTCATATCAGCATTTTCAAGATACTTTTGTACCTTAACAGGGCATTATTTTGGTAGAACCTAAATTTGGTATTTTTGACATTATTTTAACTATACATTCATATCGAAAGTATTTGTCTTCCAGAGAGGGGAAATGAATGAACCCTGGTTCACATGTGCAAACCCAGCATGTCTATAAAGGGTTTTTCACTCATCAGGGCAACATTTTTAGATCCACACATCTCTGAGACATTTTTAAATATGATAGCAGTTCTGTTTATTCTGCCTCCCAGGAGTTAGAAACAACTTGACATTTGCAGCATAAGGAATCCTCTTCTTCAGACTGAATGACCCTTCACAGTTCTGTTCTTGGACACAGACCATCTTTCGTATGACCATCAGCTCTTTGTTAGAAGCCTTGTGCTCCAAGCCTTTCAAAGCCTGCTTGCCCCTATTCCAACAACACTGTGCATCTGAGTCATCCTGAAATAAACAACAAAGTCATCTAAAAGGGCATTTTTGTAAAATACCAATTTGCAGAAGTATAGATGTTTTCTCTCTCAACAAAGCATGCCATTTATGGGGAGAAGGAAGACAGCCGGCCCTCCTGTTTGGGCTTTGGTGTCTATTATTAGTTTTTTCTATTGGAGAGAGGTGAGGATATAGTTTTAACATTAAAACAGAACACCTAATCAGTATTTCAGCTGTCTGGGTATTGTGAGCTGAAGACATCTGTATTTTTAATTAGTTCTTTCATAAATGTGATTATGGGATGTCATGTGATCGCCGTAGACACCAACACCTGGAACTTTGAAAGGACAGCCCTTCAGGGTCCCCAGGCTTGGACAGTGCACTCAGGGAAGTCCCGGCAATTTCATTAACAGTGTTATCAAGAGGCCTCCAGATCCAAATGATTTTCCTGTCTGTAAATTAAATAATAATATGAAAACAAAATCCACTTGGTCCAGCAGGAAGGCACAAATGTAACAGTGAGAATTTCCTGTCACAGGGACATTTCAAATCTCTGTTATCAAAAAGCCTACTGACTGGAGCCTGATAAAGTCCTCAGCCTCCTAGAATAAGTCAAAGGGCACCCCAGAGTTTCTCCTGGTTTTGCCAGGATAAAAAGTGCAAGGTCCCCTGGAAACCAAAACTAAGCCTGAGAGGGTGGCAAGGCACAACCTTGAGTGTATGGAAGGCCTTTCGAAACCTCTGGCTTCTAAATTCTCCTGGGGAAAGCATCATACCCCGTGGTTAATGTAGTTACATTTAAGTCGTTCTTGGTTTTTACCCTAGGGACTCATCATGAGAAAATATACAGTATGGTTTTGAGTATATGGAGAGCACCGATTATAAAAATTCAAGGCCTCCCCGTGTCTGCTCTGCACTGCTTCTCAGTCCTCTTCTTGTTGGTCACAGAGGATCCAAGACCACGCATCAGCAGCACATAGGCTAGTGATCGCTCATTCCGCTCCTTGCAAGTCACACCATCCTGATGGAGAGAGAGAAGCATGTTCTAGATACAGCCTTTAAGAACCTCAAATCCCACAGCTTCACTGTGACTTTGGTGGCAAAGTCTTGGAAAGCTGATTGCCTTCAGTCTATTCTTTTTCTTAAATGAAGTGTTTTCTTCTTTACCTTCTAGTCATCGTCCCTTATCATTTCTAATTAATGATGATTAATAGGAAAAAATCTATGCAAACTGACATTAGATGAAGTTTCCTCTTCTGGTCACCTCTCTGTGTCAGAGTGTGTAACTCATTATCAATGCCATTAAATCCCCCTTAACAGCGTTAGGAAATGTTGCTAAAGATGATCAAATCTAATTAAGAATTATGAGTAATTTATCCACTTCTCCATGTGAATGATGGGACGTGTTTAAAATTCAAGTATTAAAAGCACAATAGGAGAATGTTTTTGAGAACTGATGTATTTATTCTCAGTAAACATTTAAAAAAAAGACATTTTAGCTATACGGTGGTGTAAGTGCACATTTATAAAAACCTGCACAGAGATAAAACCCAAAATTTACACTGCAAACCCCAGTTATTATATCTGCCAAATACAGCACATTTTGGCAAAATTGAAAGAGAGCTTTGGTGGCTTTCAAACAATCCCTTATTCCAAAAACTGGCAGTGCATTTCAGGAACGCAGCGCAAGAAATTCAGAGTCCCGTAGTGTTCTCAAATTTATAGGGTTGTCTCTGGAGACATGAGAATGGGTTAGAAAGTCAGAGGGCATGCATCCCCTCGAGGACTTTGCCCCAGTCTGTGAAGTCTTCATGGCTTCGCTCCTCCAGCAGGAGGGCAGTTATTCTCCCCAGAGGTGGGACATCAGAATGGTACCTGAGGAGAACCACCTGCTCACTGGGGCCAGACCCTGTCTAAGGCAAAGGCTTCTGTTTGATCAATACCCAGGCAAGCATGCGATCACCACCCTCTCCTGCAGACACGCAAAATGCAAGTTTCTCTGGTGGAATCTGGGCTTTACAGAATGAGGATTGTACTGAAGGTTGAAATAAGGCTTTCTTGATCTCCCCAATTCTAAAAGATACCTAAACCAGTCATCCCCTGAGGGTAATCCCTGCCCTATTGTTAAGTAGAATCCCAAGGGCAGGAAGGACCTGCCACAGCAGGAGCTTACTACCTGGGAGCAAATCAAAGGTTTTGGAGAGTTCTGACTTAGAACTCAGAGTCACTTTTCCCATTCATAAATCTCGTGGTCCCGTGAATCAAATTCTCGGCTCTTCAATACTTACGGGGAGAGTTTGTAAGGAGGGTATGGCCAGAGGTGTAGCCACAGGAAAAGAAATACCCCCTCTGTCTTATCCTTCTGGGTCACAAGTAAGGGGCAATTGGCATTGTGAAAACAACCTTGCATTAGCACACATCTTGGATTCCTTGTATTTATTGTGCTGTCTCTCCTTCACAGTCAGAGGTTTGTGTGTTCATTTATTCAAACATTCATTCATTCATCTTTCCATTTGGCATAAACATTCCTCCTTCAGAGGCCCCACCCTCGCTGCAAAGCAATGAATCTCTTATGTGACATGTTCATCGTAGGATAACCTGATCTCAAATGGCTGTAAGAACAAACGTGTGTCATAGGGGGGAAGGGTGCATATATTTTATAACATGAAAACTTCATGCTTTCAGCTGAAGTTTCTATGCAATCTTTACTCAAAACTCAGCCCCTGATACCAACATCCCTCTTTTTAGGTAACTGAACAAATGTAATGTGGAACAAAGATATTACTTAAAATTGAGAGCTGAGGGTTATAACTTTCACACCAGAAATAACAGGCCAATGTCATTTAAAGTGCATGTTTTTTTCAGGGCGCCTGGGTGGCTCAGTCGGTTAAGCATCTGCCTTTGGCTCAGGTCATGGTCCCAGGGTCCTGGGATCAAGCCCTGCATCAGGCTCCCTGCTCAGCGGGAAGCCTGCTTCTCCCTCTCCCACTCCCCCTACTTGTGTTCCCTATCTCGCTGTGTCTCTCTCTGTCAAATAAATAAATAAAATCTTTAAAATAAAATAAAATGAATTTTTTTTTCGAAATGGCATCATAAAAGAATGATTTATTCACATATACTTAATTAATTTTTTTCGCAGTAACAGAAGGACGTAAATGCGTGGTAGAACCAACATGGCTTGGAGACAGTCATTCGGTGTCCACTTCCAGAATAATACAGTGATAGAATTAACGTTTGCCATCATTATAACTGTGTCTTTTTTTCACTTTGCATTTGTGTGGCTACACATGTATAAGGTCTTTTCTTCTGAAGCAATAAATGGTAGACATTATCCATACAATGCCTGCAGAAAATCAGCTCCCAAAGTGATAAGGACATGGCTGTTGCCACAATGATGAATTTTTATTAAGAATCACTTTTTTAAATGACAGGGAGAACCAGAATGTGAGAGCTGTTCAAGGCAAGGAGGAAGAAGGGAGACCAAATTAGAATAGATCTAGAGGGGCGCCCAGGTGGCTCAGTCAGTTAAGCACCTCACTTTTGGTTTCAGCTTGAGTTGTAATCTCAGAGTTGTGAGATTGAGCCCTGTGTCCAGCTCCATTCTCAGTATGGAGTCTCTTTCCCTCTCCCTCTGTCCCTCTCCCTCCTGCCCTATCTCTCTCTGTCCCTCTGTCTCTAAAATAAATAAATATATTTAAAAAAAATAGATGTAGAACAAGAGTCGTTTTGACCAAAATGCTATAGAGTAAGCAATACAGTCTTTTAACAAAAATATTTTGTATTACATTAATAGTCTTCTTTGTTATTACATTTTTCTCCTGCCTTCACTCTCTGAAATGACTTGAGAGAGTTATGGAAAGGATATGCTTACTATATGGAAGGCTCCTGGCTGCAAACTGCAAGAAGGTGGCCACTATTTCAGGATCCTGGGATGTCTGTACTGGAAAAAACCTGGAAGAGCCTATAATTCAAGCATTTTAGGTTTTAACTCTGGTTGGTACATAATCCTCATTTATTATGGGTGTGCTGAGACTATATTTTGGCTTGATCAGAAGAGAAGTGCTACCGAGTAGTAATGTCTGCTACGGGCATAGAAATTGTGAGTGATGATGTGCATGCTAAATATTTGCCATCTCTGAGTTAGTCCAAACCTGTCCTTGTACAAATGTGAAAACCGAGGCTCTAAGATTGCTAAATAACCTGTCCCAACTCTCATAGGAGTGAAATCCTGACAAGAGCCCCATCTCCTAGTCATAAAGTGACAGGTTTAACACTGGATTCCAGGCATCCCAATTCCCAGTCCTGCACCTTTTCCATTCCGTATTTCTACTAAATATGCTGTTATTTTTTTCTAGTAAAAACACATTGCCGATGTTATGTGAATCAACAGGAAAAAAAAAATACAGCCAAACTTTGCTGTAAAGCAAAGAACATCTATCTGTAGGAGCTAATCTTAAAATGAAAAAGCTGAAAATTATATCCCACTCTAAACATCCCCCACTTTGAAAATGGGGAGCGGGGGCAGATAAAGGACAAAAGTCATCGCTATAGTCTGCAATAGAAGGTATTGATTTGGCAGGGCCAAGAGCGTGTCAATGTTATATATGGCAGCAGACCGGACTGGTGCGGAGCAGATAGTATTGTTCAATAGTAATAAATAATAATTATGTACAGGGATTGTCTCCCTGATGCTCCATTCCCCTGCCTTCACTAATAATCAGAATCTGGTTCTTCCAAAGACCACCCTTCACTCTTACTCTAACAAGGCAGTAATTCATTCTCGGCCCATGGAAAGTACATACATCTCTGCTAAATGGGCCTTCCGCACTGGCACGTAAGGTGATCATAAGTTTAATTAAAGGTCACGACAGCATCCTGGCCTCTGGTCCTCCTCATTCCTATTGTTCCTAGCGAGCTACCTCGAAGCTGGGCGCATCCAAGGATAAGAGCCTGCGGGCTTCCATGCCTGTGTCCTGTGTTCCGGTTCTTAGCTCAGCAGGAAAAAGAAAAAAAAAAAAAAAGACTCTCAACAGGCTTTCTTCATGGACTCTGGGTCGAGGCTTAAATCGCCACCCAGGTTTCACGTTTTCTTTGAGGGACAGCAGTTCTACATTCCCTTAAAATATTTAACGGAATTGTAAAAGCCAAAGTAGAACTCGATGAGGACATTTCAGTTAAAACTCGAGGTGGGCCAGCACTCAGGTGATTAACACCCAGGTCACCCCCCCACCCCAGACTAAGACAGCCAGAGTTTCAAAAGCAGTATCAAATACAGCGCACCTGCAATGGGGCATGGCTTCATTAGATGCATGCCTAAAATCTCAGGTGTCCTCATAAATGCAGGCTTTCATATGGAAAAGAAGGTTTTTGTGTCAGATGGTCTAGCTTTGAGTCCTGTCTGTGTTTCTGCTAGATTTATGAATTACAAGGCATTTCTTTTTTCTCACCTGAAAATGGGGATAAAAATAGTTATCTTACAAGATCGGTAAGAATAAAATAAGAATACTACATTTAAGGACCTTATAACTACGTCTTACGCAAAAATGCTGAATGACTTTTAATGATACTGAGCGCATGTAAACTGTATTAACACGAATAGGACGGCTAATTGTTTAAAATGAGACGTTCCGGTGCTGTTGCAAAAGGTACTACGGTTTGCCAAAGTGCAAACTTGGAAACCAGACTTTCATCTTGCCCACATTCCTAGTTTATACAAAAACTCGAAGCAACAAAAACAAATCCAGGGGAAGGTATGGTGGGTCCATGGGGACATGTCCTTCGCCCGTCTGCAAACGCTTTCCTCGAGGGAATATCAGCTTTCGTGGGAGACAGGTGCCGCTGTCCAGTCTAACTTCGAAATTACCACTGTCCCCTGAAGAAAAAGCCTCGCATGTGTGAGGCTAGCTGGAGAGTATTTCGGAGCCCAAGCATGGGGTGGCGGGGTGGGGGGGGAGCGAGGAGGAGAGGGAGAGTCAGCAGGAGACGGAGAGTCAGCAGATCAATAGAACCACTTTAGGATAATGGCCACAGCTGCAGAGGAGGAACCGGGCAGGACGGCAGGCAGCTCCATCACTGCCAGGAAAGGCCCATTTGCAGGAACAAAGGGCTTCATCTGTCCTGTCAGACCCAAGCCCTCGCTCAGCAGCTGCAACTGCAGGACGCCTCTCTGTGTGCCAGACGGGCTGCCAGCTACCTGCTGGCTTTGCCCCATGCCAGCCCCAGAGTTTTCTAGAAGAACATGGAACATGGAACGGGGAATGCGCTCAGTGGGTGAAGCGCGCTGACACCAGGGACAGACCAGGGAGGGAGGCATCCACATCCCCGGTCTGCCCTGCCCCAGAGCTGTCGTGGAGGGTAGGATCCATGGGTGTCCACTGACAGGAAAGAGAGCCCCCACTTTAGCCAATGGCTGCAAACTCCTCCCTAGGCAATCTTTGGACAGAGCTACTTTTAAAAAAAGTGGAAAAAGTGACTGGTTTGTTCTTCAGGCTTTGTTCCTTTCCCAAGTCCCTCTGTAGAGTGTTGTGCCAGAAAGGAAAACCAGCTCCATCCGGCCTGGGAAAGGGAGTAAGGATGAAGCCAGAGGCCTGGCAGCTCCACATGCTGCAGGAAATGCCAAGTGGGCAGCAAAGTGCCAACCTTTTAGGATAATCTTGACTAAGTAAGTAGCTAACTGTTCTGGATCATGAGCCATGAACCTGGCATGAGGGCCTGGTACTATCACGATCAGCACAGTGTTAGAAAATGAAGAGACAAAGTGTACAGGGTGATGTGATTTGTCTAAGGTCACATTGATTTGTAAGTGGCAGGGCTGGGGCTCAAAACTAATCAAGTCTGCCCAACACTGTAGCTTGTGCTTCAAACCATCACCCTGTACCAGTTAGGGTGGGTTTGGGCACTTGGCACATATCAGAGTAATACTCAGTGTGTTTGCTCCCTCCTAAGATGTGACCAATGAATGTGTCTTCTTATATTAGTCAGGGTTCTCCAGAAAAACAGAACCAATAGGATATACAGAGATATGTAAAAAGAGATTTATTCTGAGGGATTGACTCACATAATTACAGAGGCTCAGAAGTCTGATGGTCTGTTGTCTGCAAGCTGGAGGCCCAGGAGAACTGATGGTGTAACTTCCAGTCCAAATCCAAAAGCCTGAGAGCCACAGTATCTAATGGTATAAGTCCTGGTCTGAGTCCAAAGGCCCAAGAACTAGCTGCACCAACATCCAAGGGCAGGAGAAGATGGATGTCCCAGGTCAAGCAGAGAATGAATTTGCTCTTCCTCTACCTTTTTGTTCTATTCAGCCCTTAACCGATCAGATGAGACCGACCCACCTGGAAGGCAGTCTTCTTTACTCTGTCTACCTATTCAAAGGCTAATCTCTTCCAGAAACACCCTCCCAGACACACCCAGAAAGAATGTGTTACCAGCTATTTAGGCATCCCTTAGCCCAGTCACGGTGACAGGTAAAATTAAACCGTCATAAGAGACTCTTAATCATAGGAAACAAACTGAGGGTTGCTGGAGGGGAGGGGGCTTGGCAGATGGAGTAACTGGGTGATGGACATTAAGGAGGGCACGTGATGTCATGAGCACTGGGTGTTATATAAGACTGAGGGATCACTGAACTCTGCCTCTGAAACCAACCATATATGTTCATTAATTGAATTTAAATTTTTAAAAATCAATCAATCAATCAATCAAACTGTCACACTTCCCAAAAGCTCTACTAGGGTGAACTACATGGTTGTAACTTTTGAAGACCGTCATACAGATTTCTGGAAAAGATGTCATTGATCTACAGGTAAAGGACTGCACTAGAAGAAATCATGGCCCAGGCCCAGGCATGTGGGGGAGATGACATGGGATGGTAGACGAGAACGCTCAGATTGTGAGGTGTTGCTGAAGCATCTACCACGTGCTGAGTACCTTACATCAAGTTGCACACAGAATCATCACAACAATCCCTCTGAAGTGGCTATTCTTATACAGATGAAGAAAGAGTTTTGTGCTGTTTAGTTGCAGAAAATCTTCCAGCTGATGAGTATTGTGGCCAAGATTCAAATGCTAAGGCAGCCTGACTTCAGAACCCATGCTCTTAGCCACAATGTCTTACCACCCATTATGGCTCAATGCATTTCTCCTCTTGGTCATGGGTGTACCTGGCAGGTACATATTGTAAAAAAAAAGAAAGAAAGGAAGGAAGGAAGGAAGGAAGGAAGGAAGGAAGGAAGGAAGGAAGAAAAAGAAAGAAAGAAACAAACAAACAAACAAACAAACAAACAAACAAACAACTGGGTTATCTAAAAAGCAAGAGGCCAGGAAGTCTCTCTCTCCTCCATGTGAAATTCTATAGTGTTACTTCGGCCCATTGGAATGGAGGACCAACCTTTCAACTCTTTTCCTCAAGAGACCTTTTGTTGAACTAGATGTGTTCTGAGTGCTTATGGCATAGTGGAGATTATGCTAAAGCCTGAGGCAAGATAAACCAAAAAGACCTAGGGTCTGCCTTCAGAGGGCTCACAGTCTAGTGGGAGTATTAAGAAATACTTGTAAGGGGCATCTGGGTGGCTCAGTGGGTTAAGTGTCTGCCTTCGGCTCAGGTCATGATTCCAGGGTCCTGGGATCAAGCACCGCACTGGGCTCCCCACTCAGCAGGGAGCCTGCTTCTCCCTCTCACTCTGCCACTCCCCCTGTTATGTGCTCTCTCTCTCTGTCAAATTAATAAATAAAATATTTTTTAAAAAAAGAAATACTTGTAATACAAGTATAAGAGTAGAGATGTACACAGTGTGCTGTGAGAATACACAGATTTTCATCAACTGACTCTATCCACGGGAGTAAGGGAAGCCTTCATGGAGGAAACAACAAAATAGATGAGTCTTGACATATGAGTTGGAGTTTCCCAATAAACAGATCGGGAGAAAGGCATTCTTGAAAAAACAAACTGTGTACCAGATTTTGAAATGCAAAGAGATTTCTGGCTTCTGCTTAGGATGTCAAAAACCAAAAAGAGGATTGCTCCCACTTGACAAACCAGAAAAAGCTGGATACTCTAGGAACTCATATTTTTTTTCTCGAATCCACAAAAGATCTGGGGTCACAGAGAAATCAACAAATCTGAAAGTTCAGTAAAGACAGGGACCTCCAAGAAAAGACACGCACGGGTTTGCCTGGAGCAGCACATGGGAGGAAAATAGGGCTGCCATGACAAGAAGGTAGGAAGCTCAACTTTTGATAAAGTGCTCAAGGCTGAGAGACAACTGACCCGAGAATGTAGACATCCAATACACACGGGCAGTGTGCACCAGGGTGGTTTGCACTCCCTCACAGGATCTCTTCCTTAGCCTCACTGGATGTGGATGAGAAAGAAGAAGGGCAGCTAGGGATCTGGAGAAAGCCTCCTTCATGTTACAGGGCTGGGGAAGGAAGGAGATACTGCTGTCAGAAAGAAAAGAAACCCTACACAGATCTTTCACGTGTATTGCTTTCCCAGGGCTGCCATAACAAAGGGCCACAGATGGGGTAGCTTCACAATACAAATTTTTTTCTCATAGCTCTGGAGGCCAAGATCGAGATGTCATCGGGGTTGGCGAGAAAAGGATCTGTTCAGGTCTTTCTGCTTGGCTTGCAGATGGTCGCTTCCTCCCTCTGCCTTCACACCATCTTCCCTCTGTGTGTGTCTGCATCCAAATTTCCTCCTTTTATAAGGACATATTGGATTAAAACCAACCCTAATGACCTCATTTTAACTGGATTACTTCTGTAAATATCCTATTTCAAAATAAGGTCACATTCCGAGGTACTGGAGGTTAGGACTTCAATATATGAATTTTTGGGAGGACATAATTCAACCCCAAACACGCCCCCATGAATGAAAAGACTTAAGGGGGCAAAAGACTTTGTTCAGATGATGAAAAAACAAGTCACATACTGAAGAAAATACTTGCAAAATGCTTATCTAATAAACGCTTATCTAATACAATAAATTGTATCTAGAATAAATAAAGAGCTCTCAAAACTCAATGATAAGATAATTTTTTAAAAAGGGCAAAATGATTTGAACAGATATTTCACAAAAGATATACCAATGGCAAATAAGAACACACAATGATGCTCACTATGATTAGTTATTAGGGAAATGCAAATTAAAACCACAATGAGATACCATGCGTACTAGATTGGGATTGGGGAAGGGGAGACAATACCAAATTCTAATAACACTGTTACTAGAACTTTAATTTTGGTGATAGGAATTCAAAATGGCACACCCACTCTGGAAAACAGTTGGACATTTTCTTGTAAAATTCAATGAATGACATGCTTACCTTACTGCTCAGCAATCTCCATCCGGACTACACAAGTGAAATGAAAGCATAATTTTACACAAAACCCTAAAAGGAAAATGTATATAGTGGCTTTATTCATAATTACCCCCAAAATCCTTCAATGGGTAAATGGAAAACAAGCTATAGCACATATATAAAATGGAACACTATTCAGCAATAAAATGAATCATGATACATGCAGCAATGCTAATATAGTTCAAACACATCGTACTAAACAAAAGAAGCCAGATTCAAAAACTACAAAAATGTCTAGATATTTCAAAACTAAAGGGACAGAAAACAGATTTGTGGTTGTCATGAGCATAAGGCAGTGGAAGGCGTTGACTGCCAGGAACATGAGGATTTGCTCAGCGTGATGAAATTGCTCTGTATCTTGATTGTGGTGGTGGTTACATGGTGGTTTGCACTATAAAAGATGAGTTTTACTGCATGTGGATTGTATCCGAATTGAAAAATACTTTAAAAAAACAAATACCAAGATATATGTGTGTGGATTATCATGTTGAAGCGTTACACCTTCCGAGAGGCGCAGATTTGTGGTGTAAGAGTTAGGGAGGCAATAAAGGTGGGGAGGATGTTGACCGGGAATGCCTTTCCTAAGCTTGTCCCTTATCCTCAGCAAGGATGGTTCTCAGTTCTAAAACTTTGAAAGGAATAGGAGTAATGAATACACATTTGGGAAGAATAGTTTCACAATGGATTTGATTATAAGGACAAGTAAATATCTGAAATTCTACAAGTTTCCAACTTAAAATCTATAGTAGATGGTATGCACAACAGAATTAGGCACATATTTTTATGTGTACAGTTCTATGCTATACAAAAAAAAATTTATAACTATATTAGTTGTTCATAACTAATATTCTTCTTTACAGATACCAGATTTGGTTTTCAGTCTTCCTTACAGCTCTTTTCTGCTTCAAAATCTTTCAAACAAGCCTTTAGTGATTTAGCTTAGTGAGTTGATGATCTATGTTTTTATTATGAACATGGTTATTATATTTGAAGATCTGATCATGTCTCTCTATTGCCATGGTATTGATCATTCACTTCCCCATATCATCTATAAGAGATTCTATTATATGCATATTGACACACCGTGCTCAATGTCAAATTTTCTAACATTCCCTTCATTTCTCTGTTAGTATTAATCTCTGTGTTCTTGATTTATTTCTTGGGTTTAGCTTCTGCTTAGCTAATTCAATTTTCCACGCTGTCAATTCTACTTGTTAATGCTTCCAGTGATTATTTTAATTGTTTCATACAATTTTCGTTCTCTTCCCCTGTTTTCCCTCAATCTCTTCTTGCTTGCTAGAAGTGATATCTCAATTTCTATCTTAGGGAATGAGTCATAGCACACTACTGTAATCCAGAATGTCATGTGTTAAATTTAAATTTTATTTCAAGCTCAAGTTTCTTCTGGGCTCCTAATAATTTGGAGCCCAAGGGACCTATTTTCCAAAGTTAGTTCCACCTTTTACTAGCTGTGAAGATTTGGGGAAGGTAAACCCTTTGCATTTTAATTCTGTTTTAGTAGATGCTGTTGATGCTCAACCCCCATGTTCCCTCAGGCCACCAGAGTTCCCTGCTTTACACATAAAGTGCCTACGTCTTTCATCTCCTCTGTCTGAGGTCCATGTGCAGGCCACAGGAGCTTGCTCTGCCACACTCAGCCTTCATGCAGAAGTGTGTGGTGAGGTGGGAGAATTAACACCCCAGGGCAAGCTTCAACTCATGGCAGATGGGAGGCACTCATCTGGAGTGGGATAATTCCAAGATATATTCTACACAGTTTTTCAGAAGATCTTAAACAGATTATGGACTTTTCTACCTTCTTTGTTTTCCTTTCTCCATGGCCATACCTATGGCTTCTAGAACCATCTTCCAAACGAACTATTTGCACCCAAGCTTTTGCCTCAGGATCTTGGAAGAACCTAAATTAAGATACGCATCTGCCTTCTAACCTATTCTTTGAGGCTCCTCTGATTGGCTGCAGGGAGATTATTTTTCTTCCTTGGTCTGTCCAAATTTCCCATAGAACTCCAGATGCCACTCTCTATTCTGTGGTATTTGAGCAGTCCATTCCAAAAGACTTGGTAACTGTCTATGAGATGAAATGGTAAGGCCCTGAAATTCCTAGACTAAGAATCAAGCTCTGCCCAGCTCATCCAATGGCAGGAAGAGATAGATGGTTAGTTCATAATCTGATAATATAAGATCCTTATTTTTGTTTAAGGAGCTCACTCTTCTCTCTTATCCCCCAATTAAATATGCTTCTATAAATCTTCTTAGAATTCCAGGTAGATGTCACTCCTCTCCTTCTGTAAAATGAGAATCAGAATACCTATAAATTGTACCATCCCAAAGAGAACCCCTTAGTTGTTTTCGTTTGTTTTTGCCTTGATGAGAATCGCCCTTGACAATCAGTGTGAATATACATGTTATGCACTGAATGACAAAGATAGGAATAAAGAACCTGAGGTGAAAGTCCCCTACTTTCTTTCTCTGCTTCCAGAATGGGGGGACTGGGTTAAGAAGGTGCAAGTTAATGTCTTCAGGACACATTAATTAAGGGGTTTGTGAAATATTCCATAAATTCCACTTGATCTGAGGAATCAAGATTTCCTCTGGACAGAGTAGTCCTGGGATTCGGTTCCTGTCTTGATATGTTTTCTCCCAAAAGGAATTTGTCCTCTTTCCCCAAAGCTGGGGAATTCCTAGGACTCATACTGGGTAGCTGATGAGATTTATGGATTCAACAGCCCCCCAGCCCCAGTCTTCATATTCCTATAGTGGAGGGTGAGGGAGAGTGACAGGGCTTTCATCCCAGCTTGATCTTGTTTTTTGATAATTTAAAGATGTATATGAATAAAAACTATTCTAGACTAAATTCAAACTCAACCCTGTTTACGACAATGGGTTCCAGAAATATAATAATAATATTGCCCAAAGGTTTCTATTGGTTACCAGTATGCCCTTGAGTTTATATTGTTTTGCCTATGTACTCACTGCAGGAATTGCTTTGTGTCTTTTTTTTTTTCTCTCTTCACCTTTAACACTTATCATGTGCCCACTGTGGATCAGGCATTGTGTTGTGTGCTTTAGGAAAATTATCTGATTTAATCTTCACAGCAACTCAGGAGTAAATGTTTCTCCCATTTTAACAGATGCTAAACACAGCCTTTAAAGTTGAAGTAACAGAGTTAGAACCTATATTTAATTCCTCTTGCTGCAAAGTTCATGCCTTATATACTACATCATGTTCTTTTGTAGGAAGACTTTGGGTCTGCTTTAAGGAGTTCATTGCATTTTATCATTTACTGGCAGGGCCCTGACTACATCCCATATTCCCAACTTCTCACTTGATCAGTCTTAAGCTCCTCTTCTCTTGACCGACCCATAATATGGAGATACTTGACGTGCCATTACAGTCAGAACCTTGAGAGTATGTAGCTGCTCTGGGATTCCTTCTATGACTACCAGGTCCTATGGTAACCCCTCCATTCAGTGGCTCAGCATTGGGATAGGGAGACATCAAGTGGGATAGAAGAAATAAAATACTTTCTCTCCTGCTCTTTCCCATTTGGTTTCCTTCTTCGCTTTGTAGGTTGTTCTGCTGACTGGCCTGTAAAGAAAATGGGGCAAAAATGTTCTTGGAAAATTGCCTCCCTTGGGCCAGATCTGGGGAAGCCAAGCAGGTAACAACCATGGCACAGATGTCAACAGCAATTCCCTGTTTCGCTTTCCGAAAGATGAATTCTCAAAGGCTTCGACCAAGGTCTGTTTATTACTCGGGAGTCCCCCAAATGATGCTGGCAAATACCCATCACTTATTATCTGACCCCTTCGTCTAAGGAGCTAGAATATCAGTGGTTTTGATCCTAAGGATTGTGGCTTCGGAGATTGTGTTAAACTCTAGAAAGAATTACCATTTTCTTTTCATGTGTTTGAGTGCTTGTATATTATTTTTTGGATATAAGGTCCAAATTTGTCTTTACTTCCTTAAGGAGGCTATGGCAGAGGTTGCCAAGCATTTAGCAAATCTATTTCTCTCTCTTTTTAGGCACACAGGTAGTTAAATCTCTAGTCTTCCTTGCGGTTGGGTGCAGCCATGAGATTGATTTCTATTCAATGGAATTTGGGCATGGGATGCATACCTCTTTCAGCCTCACCTCTAACACTTATATGAATTTTTCCATTCTCTCTATTCCCTCATCTTGTGAGTGAATGTCCATATTGCAGGGCACTCTTGGTATTGACATCTTAAAGATAAAAAAATTCCCTGGCAGGTTGGGATGCTGAGTAACTGGCTTCAGCTCCTTCACCAACTGAACTTGATCTTTCAGTATAAGAAATGCACATGTATCTTGATAAACTACTGAGTGTTTATCAGTTGTAACTGGTGGCCAGCATTATCTATAACTATCAGGTCAAAGACCCAAAAAAGGTAAGAATGAATGCTAAGTTTCTTTATGTCTTCAGAGTTCAGCATGCTCTTCAACCATGACCAGGTCCCTAAAATGTCCAATCCCTCAATCTAGGCATTTACCCCATAGATAAAAGGTTACACTTGACCAAGATCACCTAATTAGTTTGGGAGGAGCTTGGGTTCCTAGTCAAGTCTTCTGATTCCTGCATTCTTGTCATTTTACTTCCTACCTCCCTATTGTTTCAAAGAAAAGCCAGAAGAAAAGCTACTGGCCATCAGAGAGATGGGCATGTCAGCTTAACAAAAATCCTTAAGGAATTTCAAGGAATTCTTAAGGATGGCTTTCCTCATGGTCAGCATTAATAAGGTAGGAATTAAATCTGTTTTGTTTGCTTACAGTCACATACACAAGGATTTGGCTATGTGCAACAATAGTAGAAGTACTCAATAAATACATGTTGGGTGAAATACTTGTTTGCATATGGGGATATATGGATATGTTGGGGGAGAATTGGCTCCAATTGGTTGGGTCTGAGTCTCATGTGGCTGGAAGGACATTGACATCCACTCCTAAGACACAAAGCAACATCACCATTCCCTTCTTTATTCCCATGCTGGCGTGCTCACAATGTATCTGCAAGCCCTGCCACAGAACAGATGCTGCAGTAAGGGTGGGGCATCATTCAATGCCCATCATTTCCCCAGAACACCACTCATGTGGTCAAGAGCAGTGGGGGAGGAGGGACATGAAGGGCACTGAGGAATGAGGGCAGAAAGTTGGAAAAAATAAATTAGAGAAGTAGAGAGACAGGGAAAAGAAAAAATGAAAATAAGTTTATCTAAATTCATTAAGTCTATACATCCCCACAAGCTCCATCAGTATGGTCTAGGGCAAGATGCAGAGGTGGCCACAGAAACTTTGTAACAACAGCTTAAGAGGCCTCTTCCCTTGCCAAACACAGCTGCCCCAGTGCCCACCAGATATGTGGTGTGATGGTGCTCAGGGAAGTAGGTTGGTGAATATGTAGTCTGGCTGGAACTGCAGGAGTCTGCAAAAACATGGCAGGAGATAATGTTGCCAGGGCCAGAGGTCAGAGGGCTTTGAGTGAGAGGGCAAATATTTCAAATTACAGGTTCATGGAGAATAAAGTTGTCCTACTTCACAAGCCAAGTGCTTCTAGGCTGTGTTTCAGAGTTCATGTTCTCCAGATCTCTTATGGTCAGAAAGTTCTCTGCTCTCCTTCATGGACCTCAGATACTACAATGGGACCTTCACAGCAAGTCTGGCCTGATGGTCAGCCCCAAACTAAAAGGGAAACAGCAAAATGGTTTCTTGAGTGTCTGGACAGTCTTGTAGCCTGACATAATCTTCTTCACTCCAAATGTCCACCATTCTGATGATCCACCCAAAAACCATAATCCCAGGACTTGACATTTTATTCTCTCGGAAACATCAGAACACGCAGCCACTGGGCACTGAAGTGAGATGCCTTATTATAGTCATTTGAATGGGGGACACAAGTTACAGGAGCAGACATTCTAGTGGGGCAGTCATGGGAATTGTAGCAAGGGCTGAGAGAAACCTACCTGTCTCATACAAGAGACTGCATGACATAGTGAGGATGGCACGGATGGGGACCATCTGCAGAGGGCTTGAAATGAGGCTCTTTGGTTGTGTCTTTATAGCAAGTTATATGTGTCCTTTGTAGCAAGTTATTTTGCTGTTCTGAGCCTCAGTTCTTTATTAACAATGAAAACAATGTACAATAATAATAATAATAATGATAACAAAATTTAGTGAGAACTACTTATGTGTCTAGCCCTGCTCTAAGAACATGGCATGTATGATATAATTTAATCTTCCCAGAAATAACACGTTAGGCATTACTATTATGCCCTTAATAGTTAGGTACTATTAATATTTTTCTAATAGTATCTTATACCACAGGTCTGTTCTAAGAATTTAGATAAACTTATCTAAAGACAGAACATCATTTTAATAATAATAAATCACACTTTGGAGATGCCTCCTCTACTTGATGACATCTATCTATCTATCCATCTATCTATCTATCATCACCTATCTATCAACATCCGCCTTGATTTTCCACTGTCCCAGTGCATCTATTATGTTACTAACGCAAATTTTAAACAATAATATTAAAACACCTAACAGCACTATTGTTAATCATTGCATATATGCCTTTCCCTTGGTTGTGAATTCTACCAGTTTATTGAACAGCAATATTTTATATATCTTTACACCATTACTAACTAGAACACCTTATGTGTTCTATAAATGTTTGAGAAAACCTGATTGTGGTTAATCATATATTAGGTATTTACTATATGTCAGGCATTATGCCAAGAACTTTAAATACATTATTCTGACATAGTCCTTACTATAATACTATGCAGTCTCACAATTAAGCATGCATTAGAATCACACGGAAGGCTTGTTAAAACACAGAACTAGGAGTCCCATGTACAAAATTTCTGATTTAGTAAATCTGGAGTGGGGACCTAAGAATTTACATTCCTAAAAACTTACCAGGTGATGCTGATGTTGCTAGTCCAGGGACCACACTGAGTATCGTTGCTAAAGTTACCATTTGCATTTTAGAGATAAGAAAATTAAATCTCAAATTGTTGAATAACTAGCTGTACTGGTTTTCCAAGACATCTGTAACAAAGTATCATAGACTGAGTGGCCTACACAACAGAGATCTATTGTGTCATAATTCTGGAGACTAGAAGTCCAAGATCAAGGTATCAGTAGGGTTGATCCCTTCTGAGAGCTGTGAGGAAAGGGTTTCTTCCAGGTGTCTCCCCTGGCTTCTGGTGGATTGTGGACAGTCTGTGGTGTTCCTTGGCTTGTAGAACCGTCACCCCGATCTATGCCTTGACATCCACCTGGTGTCCTCCTTCTCTGCATGTCTATGTCCACATTTCCCCTTTCTATAAAGAACACCAGTCATATTGGATTAGGGCCTACCCTAATGACTTCCTATTCACTTGATTACATATATAAAGACTCTATCTCCAAATAAAGTCATATTCTTAAGTACTGAGGGCTAGGATTTCAACAGATGAATTTTGAAGGAACACAGTTCAACCATGATACCAGCCCAATCTCAAGGCCATACAGCCAGTAAGCATTAGAGGTAAGATTGAAACCCAGGACTGTCTGATTCCAGAGCCCACACTCGTAAGCATTTCACTGATTTGACTCCTTGGCAAATGAAGTAAGTGAATAAATATACAGGTAGATCAAAGAATTTGCTAGATGAAAAGTAATTAAAGTCCTGCTTTTAGGTCAAGTGACAACAGAAAACTCTTTCCTGGTGCCCTGCAAAGCACAGGAAATGCTCTTGAGCTGCAACATCCTGATTGGTCTGATGGATGATACAGCAGTGCAGATGGATGTGACTGTCCCTAGTGCACAGCTGCCATTCAAAGTGTCCCAGTCAAGAAGTTTGATTTTTCTGTCTTGTTGGCAAATACCACAGAATGTTCGGGGCCTCAAATTAAAAAGTTTGCATTTGTCACTGACTATCTTGGACCTTCCTTCATCTAATCAGAAGGGATATCTGGCCATTTCAGGTGGGCCTGGTGCAATGTAAAGGTAATGTCCCTTTTTTTCTGGTACAGCTATGCAGGCTTCTCAGGGCTGGGAGTGGAATGGCAGTGGGAGGGGGAGGGGAACAAGGTGGGGAAAGCACCAGCTAGGTCAAACAGCATAGTTGCATTTTCTTCCTGACTCTTGAAGGCTGAGATTTGTGGATAACATAAAAGGTTACAGCCCCTCTTTGGAAGCCACAAATAACCCTGCCTGGGCCATGACAGCTCAGCAGCCCTTGGCGTGCCATTACACATTTCTGCCTGGGATTCCAGCAGTGCATTCGAGCAGCTGGCCCCAAAGTGCAGTCTCCACAGAGCGTGTCGTAGGAGCTCTGGGTCGCTGGGGAGCCGTTCCCTCCTATGACTCAAAGCCCAGAGACAGAGCTCAATCTAATGAAATTACATACTTTCTGGAATGATTAATAAACATGGTCTATTTCTCCATATGGGATGAATATTCTTAAGAGAAAGGAATGTGAGTTTGTGGGGGTGCACTCATGTATGGCTCTACCTCCACCTCCATGGAGTGATGGCTAAAACTCCAAGATCTTGGCACAGAGAACCTAAGGAAAGACTCTTTAAAAATAGAGGCAACTGGTTGCTCAGTTGTTGGGCATCTGCCTTCGGCTTAGGTCATGATCCCAGGGTCCTGGGATGGAGGCCCGCATCGGGCTCCCTGCTCAGCGGGAAGCCTGCTTCTCCCTCTCCCACTCCCCCTGCTTGTGTTCCCTCTCTCGCTGTGTCTCTCTGTCAAATAAATAAAATCTTAAAAAAAAAAGTAGAGGCAACCCCTCACCCCCAACACACACACACACACACACACACACACACACACACACAAGTGCGTGTAAAACCTGGTGAAATCTGAATAGTTCTCAACTCAAGTTAATGGTATTAGGTCATGGGAGTTTCTTGATTTGGACACTGTACTGTGGTTGTGTACATTATTATTATTGGGGGAAGCTGGGTGCAGGGTACACAGGAATGCTGCACTGTTCTTGCAGCTTCTCATGAGTCTTAAACTACTTTAAAAATGATTTTCCCAGTGAGAAACGGCAATTACAACAGCAGCAACAACAAACAGAGAAGTTTAAATACTCTACTGACTAGGCGTCATCATCATTCATAGAAGGCATGGTACAGCCACTTTGGAAAACAGTGTGGAGTTGACTCAAAAAATTAAATATAGAGCTACCCTATGACCCAGCAATTGCACTCCTGGGTATTTACCCCAAAGACACAGATGTAGTGAAAAGAAGGGCCATATGCACCCCAATGTTCATAGAAGCAATGGTCCACAATAGCCAAACTGTGGAAAGAGCCAAGATGCCCTTCAATAGATGAATGGATAAAGAAGATGTGGTCCATATATACAATGGAATATTACTCAGCCATCAGAAAGGATGAATACCCAACTTTTAAATCAACATGGATGGGACTGGAGGAGATTATGCTAAGTGAAATAAGTCAAGCAGAGAAAGTCAATTATCATATGGTTTCACTTATTTGTGGAACGTAAGGAATAGCATGGAGGACATTAGGAGAAGGAAGGGAAAAATGAAGGGGGGAAAATCGGAGGGAGAGATGAACCATGAGAGACTATGGACTATGAGAAACAAACTGAGGGTTTTAGAGGGGAGGAAGGCAGGGGGATGGGTTAGCCCAGTGATGGGTATTAAGGAGGGCACGTACTGCATGGAGCACTGGGTGTTATACAAAAACAATGAATCGTGGATCACCACATCAAAAACTAATGATGTATGGTGACTAACATAACATAATAAAATTAAATTAAAAAAAAAGAAGGCATGGTACAAACATTCATTAAAGCATTATGATAATTTCCAAGTCATATGTAGACTTTGAGAAATTTCTTCCATGATCTTTTGTTGGATATGGGTCTCCAGCTAATGATGTCCCTGTCTGAGTCATGATTTGACATTTAAAAAAATGGTATAGAAAGTGTCCACTGACTCCTCCATGTAGGTGAGAGTCATTAGGTTATTGATGTCTAGCACTTCAATGCATCCAGAGGGCAGCTGAGTAGGACCCAGCCCTGGATGTCAGCACTTTCCATGTGCCCCAGACCCACAGTGTCTGGCCTTTGACTGCATGCAATGCTAATGCCAATCTGGGTCGATCTAGAGCAGTGGATGAGGATCACACATCCCTAGGCTGCTGTTATACTGGTCCACTCAATGGACCCAGCCCAGTGGGTTTCTCCAGCATCCATGCCCACCTGTCCTCAGGCCCTGGTTTCATGGCCACTGCTGTCATGGCATCATTAGATACTTTCAGAATCATTAAATAGAAACTTATCTTTACCAGAATGATGTTATACATGGTGTAGAAGCCTCTTCCAGCGTTTGTTGAATTACTAATTATACTCAAAGTTTTCTAATTCTTATAAAACTATCTGAGATATTCTCTTATTCAACATCTTTATAATCATTTAAATCATTCTGTGTCAGAAAACCTATTTAACTATGATCATTGGGACATCCTATGATAATTAACTTGAACTAATGAGTGCATATTAGAAATAATATAAATTAATCATATAGTTTCTCACAGTTACTATTATATACTTATTAACTAAAATGAAAGTATTTCATGATTTTACCAACTGGTGCATTTCAGTAAGTTCATATCAGCTGAATATCAGGTCTGCTTGAAACCAATACATGGTTCTTTAAGGCTGGTGGCTCTCAGTCACAAGAAATGTTCATGAGAAAAATATTAAGACATTTTTAAGGGAGATAATTGAAAAAACAGATCTGTTTGCATCAATGTCTCTTAAATCCATAAATCAATAAATCAATGAATAAATGAATGCTTAAGAATACCTTAGGTTTCTTCTGACCATGCAATAAAAGGATTCTAGCTCCTCTATTCAAAGTGGTAGGAATTTAGCCATAAACATGACTGATAAGACTCCTGTGGAGTTTTCATTTCAGTAAGCTAAGGAGAGAGAAAAAAAGGAGGGAATAATATAATTTCAGATACTCATAAAATCTATGAAGGAAAGTAGAACAAACAGAGTAAGAGAATGGCAGATTGTTCTAAATAAAAAATTTCAGGTTATTTGTGTCTTTGTTTGTTTTAAACAAACATATCAGAGTACATACGTAACTCCAAAGACATGTGGTCTTACATTTTAGCCACTCTGACAGGTATAAGGTCATGATATCCAATTGTGGTTTTGATTTGCATTTCCCTGATGATGAGTGATGATGAGCATCTTTTCATGTGTCTGTTGGCCCTCTGCATGTCTTCTTTGGAAAAATATCTATTCAGGTCCTCTGCCCACTTTTAATCAAATTATGTGTGGTTTTTTGGTGTTGAGTTGTATAAGTTCTTTATATATTTTGGACATAAAAATGAAAACACAAAAAATAACAAATGTTGGTGAAGACGTCAGGCACTGTTGGTGGGAATGCAAATAGGTGTAGCCACTGAGGAAAACAGTATAGAGTTTTCTCAAAAAAATTAAAAATAGAATTACCATATGATCCAGCAATTTACAATGGGCATTTACCCCCCCAAAAAAATGAAAACACTAATTCAAAAAGATATATGCACCCCTATGCTTATTGCATTATTTACAATAGCCAAGATACAGAAGCAACTCAAGTGTCCAGTGATAAATGAATGGATAAAAAAGATGTGGTGTGTGTGTGTGTGTGTCTTTATATATAATGGAATATTACTCAGGCATAAAAAGAATGAGATCTTGGCATGCGCAACATGAGTGGACCTAGAGGTTATTATGCTCAGTGAAATAAGTCAAGCAGAGAAAGACAAATAGCATATGATTTCACTGATATGTGGAATTCAAGAAATAAAACAAATGAACAAACACAGAACAGAAGAGACAAACAAAAAAACCAGACTTGAATACAGAGAACAAACGGGTGGTTGCTGGAGGAGAGGTGGGTGAGGGGAGCTGTGAAAGAGATAAAGGGGATTAAGGGCACATTTATCTTGATGAGCACTGAGTAATGTATAGAATTATTGAATCATTATATTGTACACTTGAAACTAATATAGCACTGTATGTTAACTATACTTCCATTTTTTTTTAAACTGTGGTCGTATTCCCAACCCATGGGATGGCCAAACCTTGTTTTCATTACTGTTTCTACTGTGAAACTACTCTATCGGACTTTTCTTTCAGCATACTGGGAATATTCTTCTTACTCTGCTAAATGCCAGGGAGACTGTGCTCGCTGAGTTTGGATGAGTCTTATGAAAAAGACAGATGAGTCATGTGTGGTGTTAGGCCATGTACCCTAGAAAACAGCCTGACACAGAGCTTATGTGCTAATGCTCTGCTAGGAGATGCAGTGCCAGAATGGTGGGGTAATATACACAGTTCACAGCATTATGAGAAAACACATCTGGTGGCTGGTTCATACAGAGTGCCCCTGGATAGGCCATAAACTGCCACACCTTGGAATAGCCCATCAGAGAAAGAAGGGGGCTGCCATTTATCTGCCATTCCCTCCTATCTCCTACTTCTCCTTAGTTAAGTTTTCCCCACAGGATACCAACAGCTCACGCTTCAGAGTTGTATGATCCAGCCCCTCTGGGCATAGAGAAAAATGAACTCCTGTGCTCACAGATGGGGAACTGCATCTTAGCTAGGTAGGTGGTGCTGGCTCTATTGGTCCTGGGCTCTCACCATGGAAGACTCAGGGGAAGCCATCTCAAAAATCCAGCCACCATCGTCAGGGAGGCCAAGGCCAATGACAGTGCCAGGAATGAGAGTGGCAAGTGGAGCTTCCCATCCAGCAAATGGAATAGAGCTCAGCAGGCAGGGCAGGCCAAGTGAATTTGGGAAAGCACATCTATCAGGTCCTAATCACAATTTGTGATCATAGAAATGGCTCTGGAGTTAGTTCATAGAAAGGAGCCTTAGGAATGTGTTGAACAATGGAAGTCTAATACAATTATTCTCTCAAGGTGATTGTTTTGAGGATAATGTTCTCATATATATGTTCTATATATTTATTGCAAACAACTCTATCATTATTTTATATTCTTTTCATCTATCTCTAAAGCTTCTCTATACAAACCAAATTTTATTGAAATATGTTTAACATTATAGAAGATAGGGTGAACTGGACCTCTACATGTGCTGTTATCCTTACACTGGTTAAGAGGGTGTGGTGAAATGTGTAGTCTAATCTACTTCAATGTTCAGAGGTCAATCTGGCATCGTTGGTGTATGTTTCCATTGAATTCAGTTAGCACAGATGCCTTTGATTCCCACCCAAACCTTCCAAAAAACAAAAACAAACAAACAAACAAACAAAAACTGAGACTCAGAACACAAAGACAAAAATCTAAATACCATTATTGGTAATTGGGTGCTTCTGAACACTGGAGATTTTTAACACTTGACACTGAGCATAAGTGAGGTAAGCAAGGAATAAAAGCTGTTTTTAAATCTCTATCAGCTGTAAAGCTGTGTGATGGTTAATTTTCTGTGTCAACTTGACTGGGCTACGGAATGCCAGAATAGCTGGTAAAACATTACTTATGGGGGTGTCTGTGAGGGTGTTTCAGGAAGAGAGTAGCATTTGAATTGGTGAACTGAGTAAAGCAGATGGCTCTCTCCAATGTGGTGAGCATCGTCCACTCCCTTGAGGGAGCAAAAAACAAAAAGGCAGAAGAAGGGGGAATTCACTCTCTGCTTGAGCTGAGACAGCCTCCATCTTCTCCTGCCCTTGAACATCGGCACACCTGGTTCTTAGGTTTTCAGACTCAGATCCGGACTTAACACCATCAGGGTCCTGATTTTAAGGCCTTTGGACTTGGACTGAATTACTCACTATCAGCATTTCTGGTTCTCCAGCTTACAGACAGCAGATCATGGGACTTCTTGGCTTTCATAAACACGTGAGCCAATTCCTAGATGTCATATATATATATATATATATATATATATATATATATATATATATATGCTATTGGTCCTGTTTCTCTGGAGAATGCTGACTGATACAAGCTCATACCCACTTCCACATAAATAACCCACAGTGATGCTAATCCTGGTCTTGAATGCCTAGCCAGATGAATGCCCAGCCAAGACTATAAGGAACCCTCCTAACAAGCCCACAGTCTTCTCCCATCCTAACTTATCTCTCAGCCTTTTACCTGCCCCTCCACAATCACCCATGTGCTGCCTGGCTTCTTCTCAGCCTTGAACCCGATGCCCTACTGTTCCATCCATCCCATTCCTTCGTGTCCCCAGACATGTCAGTTATACCACAACACAAACCTCCTATTTAGAATTATAGTTCACAACCATCAGTGTTCATTTAACCCACCAATGGCTCTTTTTTTTTTTTTAAATACTGATTTCTAGGCCCCACCCAAAATGAAATCAAAATTTTCAGGGCTAGAACCAAGACACTTTATTTTTATTTTTCAAACCACCATAGATGATTCTGAAGAGTAGGCATGGTTATGAGCCACTGAGTGAGAGCAGATTTGTCCCCTTTCATGTAGTCCCCACAACTGCTTCAGCCCCCTTCCCTTTTGCCCTGCTTCTTCTTGACTTGCCATCCACCTGCTGTTCTGGGCACCAACCTTCCTCCTTGATAATTGCTCCCAAGCTCTCATTTTTATCCAGTTCACTTGATGCTTTAACCTTAGAGTTGGTTGTGTCATAACAGCTAGAATCTCAGAATTAGATAGTACCCAGGAGATTCCCTAATCTTAACCATCCTCTCAACCGGAATGTTTTTATAGCCTCCATACCAGAGCTTTTTCACCTGGGGTCTGTAAACTTCAGTGGAAAATATTACACCTTCATTTTCCTTCTATTATGACTGTAAGCAATAATTATAGTTGTATTTGTCATATCTTGAACTTAATCACCAATAGATATCAAGGATAGTTCATATCAGTGTAGTTATCACAGCTGTCTTAACATCTTATGTATTCTCCTATGGCCTCAAAATGATAGTTATTTGATCTCATGCTAGGTATTATTATTTAATATGAATAAGGAAGAACACACAGAACTGTATTTCAAATATTTTAACATTTTCATCTTTTTCAAGATAAATGTTTTTACTTATAAATCTATGTATTTTTACTTCATATTTCTAACAACAGTATTCTCCACAATGAGATACCACTACACACACACCAAAATGGCAAAAATTAAAAAGATTGACAACCCCAAATGTTAACAACTATGCGGAGTGATCAGAAATCTCCTATGTTGCTGGTGAAGGTATAAAATGGTACAACCATTGGAAAATGACTACTACTGTCTTATAAAGTTAAATATCACCTATCCTATTTCTTTATGCACGATAAATGAAATGTATGTCTACAAGAAGACTTGCACACTGTGTTCATTGCAGCTGTACTCATAATTGTTTAAAAAAAAAACATATTGGAAAGAGCCCAGGTGTCCATCAACAGAAGAGTAATGAACAACCCATGGATTATTGGAAGATGGAGTGCCAAAGGAGCACCACTCAGGAAAAATGGTAATAATAAATGAACTACTGATGCATGTAGTATCAGCATGGCTGAATCTCAAAAACAAGCTGAGTGAAAGAAGCCTTAGCCCGAAGAGTACATATTGTGTGTTCCATTTGTACGAAGCTCTAGAACAGGCAAAGCTAATCTGTGGTAGAAAAACAAATCAGAATGGAGGTTGCCATTAGTGGTGCAGAGGTGGGAGCTGGCTGGGAAGGAACGAGGGTGCGGCTTCCTTCACCGAGCATAGCTTTTGAGACTCCTGCTTGGAGAATGTGCCAGTGCTTCTATCCTTTTGGTTGCTGAGTAAGACTCCTTGTATGAATCTACCACCAATTGTTTATCAAGTCTTCTACTGATGGACACCTCAGCTATTATGCTTTGGGCCACTATGGGGACGCTATTATAAAAATTCTTGTATACATTTGTTTTAGGACCTAGAGATCCTCACCTTTTGAAGATGACGTGATACTTTCCTTCCTGATTAGGCTGTCTGCTTGAGCATCCTCAGGAGCCCTATAGGCAGCACAACCCTCTTTCAAAAGCAGTCTTGGTTCCCCTGCATTGTGTCTTTAGCCCTGGAGGGGCATGTGTTGCTGATAACATTGTTAAATAAGTGAATAGGACAGCTGGAAACAGCCCCTTGTCAGCCTCCACTACTGGCTAGAGCTGGCTCAATGAGTTGCTGGTGAGTGCTGGTCTTTCTCAAATCCTTTTTTACACACACTCCACTGAAACTTTGGCTATCTTCAATCCTGCTCGATTTAATAGTCTTTCTCATATAGTTGCAGCTACCTGGATGCAAGTCCACTTTTAGGAAATAGGCATCATTCTTAACTGGAACCCAGAGTCTATTCTCTGGCCACCCTCTTACGAAGCTCGTTGTTGCCCTTACCTGAACTCTAGTGTTGCAATGCCCTATTACTCTTCCAGGATATCAGACCCTCCTGGTCCAACTGACCTCTATAAGCAGCCTCACTCTAATGGTTGACATCTGAACAACTCTGTCATTCATTGACCCTCTGTCTAGTTTCCTGTGCCAAGCCCCCAAGTCAGGCCACTTCTATTACCCATTACCCAAGCCTGGTTAAGTCTTAAAAATGTACTGATTGGGACCCTTATAAAACCTTTCCATGTGACCTCAGTGGCACCACAAGTGACTAGACCAGGAAGAAGCAATATGGAGTGCTTCACATCTTCTCTAAACTGCTCAAAATTTCATTCTTCAGTTCTTACTTGAAACAAATGTTTCACACACACAAAAAGGTAATTGTCCTCCTGAGAGCTCCCTTTTGAATGTCGTCTCTCTTACCTTAAAATGATATCTCCTTAATCACTGTCGCTAAGTTTTCTTAGGTTCCAAATTAAGAGTTTTCCTATAAGGAGGTGTGGTGGGTAGATCAAAGACAAAATATGCTTACTGGATGCCTTCTATGTGTTAGTTTCCATGTTCCATTTAACATTAAGTAGAATATGTGAGTTAGGTTTGTTCACTGCTAGTGACAAGGACTGGAAGTAAAGACACTATATGCAAGATTAAAGATCATGTCTCTTTCAGTAAAGGAGTTCATAGGTAGGCAATCCAGGACAGGTGTACTACTACCCAGACTCATCAGAGACCCCAGACAACTTCTATCTTTAGCCTCTACTATCTTAGCATGCAGCTTCTAGTCCCCAAAATGGCTGCTGGGGCTTTAGCTATCACCATCTGCATTCCAGACAACAGGAACAAAGCACAGGGAGGCACTTTCCAGCTGTGTTAGCTCTCTTTAAGAAGCCACCACATCATCTTTTGGCTTGTTCTCTTTAGGCAGTGATTAGTCACATGACCACACAAGATGTAAGGCAATTGGAAAATGTCTACTTCTAGTTGGGCACTGTCATCCTAAGTAAAATTGGGATCTGTTTGTTTGTTTGTTTGTTTCTAAGGAAGAAGAGAAAATGGATCTTGAGTGGGACATAGAAGTTTCTGCCAAGGGGCAGATTCCAGAATCAGGCCTGTTTTATGCTAAGCTCATGCTGCTTCTGTATCATTAGAGCTCTCTGGTATGTTTTATACTTGTATCCTTAGAGAACTGCTAAACAATTTTCAGGGTGTTAATCACTGCCTTCTTTATACCACATCTTTGCTTTGCATCTCCTTTTAACATTGCAAATATTTGAACACATTTCTTTCATCCCCACTTAAAGTCCACCAAGGACTCAACTCATATGGTTATCCTTACAGCCAAGTACAGAGCCCAGTCCATTGTTTTGACAGGCATTTGATAATTGATAAATGACTATAGATCTAAAAAGCATTTGTCCCTCTTTGTCCGGCACATGCTCCAACTCCTCCATGACAATTTATAGAAAAGAAATTGTTTTTGTCTTTGCTACTCCCAAATTCACCTCTTCTACCATTATTTTGGGATATGCTTTTATTTTAACAAAATAATTCCAACAGAAATGCACATGTGATGGCTTGTTGTCTACCAACTGGAATAGGAATTTTGCCAAGCTTTATACACTCATTTTGTTCTCAGAGCATCAGTGTAATGCTCTCTACCTCTCACAGCTCATTCTTAAGAGACATTATCTCAACCAGCTCTGAAAGGTATAACACTTTACTGTTGTTACACTTAGGAGCAAAGGCAGAAAAGACAGAAAGGCCTGTGGTGTCTAACTAATGCCATTACAATGGATTATGAGGTGAGAGTGTTTATGTAGCTTTTTAGAACACAAAACTATCTCATAACACTATCTGGAGATTGCAGAAGTAAAAAGTTAATGGCAGGAAATGCTAGATTTAGTAAAAATATTCTCTATGCTTTGGACCACATTATGGAAAGATATGTTTTATAAGGATAATTTTATACTAGGTGTTTGCTGTCATCTGCAAAGTGGTGTGAGTTTGTTTAGAAGTTAACTCTTATCAGGCCCCCAAAGGAAGATGATGGAAATGAATTAGTCTACACGGTAAGATAGATAGATAGATAGATAGATAGATAGATAGATAGATAGATAGATAGATGATAGGTAGATAGATAAAGATCAGCTAAGGCATGGAAATATCAGTGGTGAAATGTTGCAGGAGGGCAAAGACTCAGTTCACAGTCTTTGCTTCCTTGTGGCCCCGGATTGCCAGGATGGTGAAGATATAGCTCTCCCAACTAAAGAACCTTCATAGGAAGGTACCTAGGATGGGGAGGCACGGCTGAAGCAATGCACATGATGAAGGAATCAAGAGCTGGGGTATTGATTCTGGAGAAGAGGAGGCCTAAGAAGACACGGTCACAAAGGAAAGGAGCAAGGTTTGGCTTTAAGGAACTCAAGGGATAGGACCAAAATGATGAACCTATAGAAGATAGACTACAGCTCATTAAAAGGAATAGCTAAAACTCTAAGCATCCTCAGAGCAGTCCAGGTAGTCTGAGTAGAAAGTGAGTTCTCTGTGGCTAGAGGAATTCAACCAGAAAGTGGATGTCTGTTTGGCAAGAATCATCAAACAAGAGGCATGAGCAAAACCACTGCTGCCCTGACTCCATGCCACCCCCAAGATTTCTTACCAGATTGTTGCAAGAGTCTCCCAGCAAATCTCCCTGCTTTGGCCTTGCCTTTCAGAAAAAAGAAAAAAGAAAAAGAAATCTAAAAGAGCCTGAATGACCCTCCTAAGAGTAAATCAGATCATGTCACTACTCTGCTCAAAACCCTCTTATGAACTCTTGTCTCACCTCCTGTGAAAAACACAGTCCATATAATGTTCTAAAGAATATGGAAAATATGGCCCCCCTTATGGCTATCTCTCTGAACTCATCTCTTGTTACTCTCTCCCTACCTCATTCCACTCCAACCACATTGGCCACCTTGTTATAACTCAAATACCTCAGGAATGCCTCAGGGCCTTTGCACCTGCTCTTCCTTCTGCCTGGAATGTCCTCCCTCCTGATATCTCCATCTTGGCTGGATCTGCCACCAATTACTTATCTCTTCCCAGCTGTCAGTTTTTCAGTGAACCTCTCACAGACTGCCTCCACTCTTGCACCCCTGTCTGCTAGCCTTGCTTTATTTTTCATGGCACTCCACACCATCTGACATATCATGTTTTTTACCTGCTAATGTATTGTCTCCCTCCACCACATGAATGTAAGTGCCATGAGGGCAAGAGTCCATCTCTGTCTTGTTTACAAGGTACATCCAAAGAACCTGGAGGAGTGGCAATGCCTGGCATAAGATAGGTATTTGGAAAATAAATGTTGAATGAATGAATGAATGAATGAATGAATCCTCAAAGACAGGGTTCCAGACTTCAAGAAATGAGGCTGTAGACTCTGGAGAGCCCCTGGATAGGTTTAAATAAGGTCATCGTATCATTACTTTTGTATCTAAAATGATCTCTCCAGCAGAATCAGGAAGGGAGACTTGGGGTTCCAAGCCATGCACAGAAAGGGAGGCCACAGAGCGAACTAACTCATAGTCCAGGCAGGAGGCACAGAGGGCAAGAGTGCTGTTCTTGGAAGAGATGTTTTTGGATTTAAAACTAGGCAGAGAAATTCTATTTTGGATGCCTAGCTTATCTGTACAAAGTTATTGGGTTGCCTGAGAGCCCTTTCTCTGCTGGGCCCCAAATTTCATCACTACAAAGCCACATGGTCAATGCTTTCCTTTCCAGTATGGTGAGACGATGTGTAGGAATGTTTTCCTTGGCTGTCATAGTCCCAGATCAGGACCAATAGGATCAAGTCCAACCAGAGCCCAGATCTAACCCTGCTCCAGAACAGACCGGACATTTGGTGTGTGAGCAGACAGCTCAGATACCAACCCCCAGTTTCCATTACAAAAATAATAAAAGTTTGAGGGAAATGAGATTGGAAAACCAAAGTAAGTAGAAGACTCAAGACATCCTCCTATTTATTTTTCTTCTGTTTCTAGGCCCTGAGCCAGGAGGGCCCTCTTCCCAGTGGTTGCCTGGTTACAGCCTGAGAGGTTCGCCAGGGTAACATCTGGAATAAAGGTGGGTGGGCAAGGAGCCAGGGTCTGCTCAACTTGAGAGGGATCTGAGAAAGAAAGGAAAATAGAATTTTTTTTTTTTTTGTCTAATTACTGCCCAACCTTGAGGACAAAGGAAGGAAATATTTAAGATAAACAGAAAATATGTTAAAAGGTTTTCTTTTAAAGGGTTATTACAACTCATTAACATAGCAAAGGAACAGGAGGCATGAGGGAACTCTGGAAATTACAGCCATTTTAATTAGTTGTGTTTTGGAGTGGACATTTGTCACTCATGACCCTGGGCAACTCTGCATTTTGTGTCATTTAGTATTATTTTTGAGTGCAGTCTGGTTTAGAGTAGAAGGAACTACATGAAAATACCTAATAATTATAATGGTAATATTAATCACAAATATTTATCAGTTGCTTACGATGTTCCACTCTATATGCATTATCTCATTTAATCCTTATTGTCCTTTAAATAAGACTGAACCTCAGAGATGGTAGGAAGTTTACTACTGAACAGCTCTTCACAATCATCATAATTGTTCCTATTATGATAATTTAAGACCACTCTGATTTTAACTATAAATGGACACCTAGATGTAGGTATAGATGTAGGACATGCCTCAAAAAAAAAAAAAAAGCTAAATATTTTTGTTCAGGCAGAAATGAAATCTTATGATTAAAACCCGGAAGCAAATGGTAAAATAAAGACAAGAGAGCCACAACTATAATGTAAACTCATAAGGGCAGGGCACATAATTATTCTGTTTATGACTGTACCTACAGTATTCAGCAGACACTGGTGCCTAGTACTAGCTTAATAAATTACGGTGACTCTGCTAGATAACTACCAGTTTCTAATAAGAGATAATCAATACGTAAATCCAAGATGACCCCTACTTATTGGTGATATTTGACCCAAGAAGAACTCTTGTTGAAAAATATTCTACACAAGATTCTACTCAAGTAAACGCTGCTTTCCAAACAAAGATCCTGTTGGGTCTTCGGCTCAGGAGCCTCATCTTCTATCAGTCAGATGGGTGTAAAGGATGATTATGTAGAATGTTGAATTCATACAATTCAAAGCACCTGCTTGTTTGACACCCACAGAGTGCCGAGCCCTCTTGCTCTAAGCACTATAGACTCAGCTGTAGATTAATCACTGGAACTGTCCTCAAGAAACACAAGGCCCAACTGGGGAGATGGGCCCAGAAGTGGAGAAATGGATTAAGTGCTCTTCCAAAGACATTGTATATACATCAAAGGAGGTAGCTTGGTAATTAGGAAGACATTGGAGAGAAGACATGGTTGAGTTGAGTTGAGTCTTGCAGTCATGATTGTCAGGCACCCAAATGGAGAAAGCGTATTCCAGGAAGAGGGACCCACTTGATGTTGGGAGATGAGGCAGGATCACTCATTCAAGGGCTCCTACAGCCTGTTTATAAGTTTGGATTCTGTTCTCTAAGTAACAGAAAACTAAAAGGGAAAGGAAATTTTCAAACACAGAGGTTATATTATCAGGAGTTAGGACAGGTTGGCTGCAGGTGGTAAGAAAGTAGTATGAGGCATTTTGTCACACACGAAGGAAGGGGCACAAGTTTGAAGAGAAGAGAATAAGGTCAGGTTTGGGGTGTACTCATTGCTGTGTGTCTTCTACGCAGCCAGACAAGCAATAGAGACAGCAGTTGGGGGTTCAGGACAGTGATGGCAACTGGGGAGAGTGTTTGGGGATTCACGCTCGCAGAAAGGGAGATGGTGTCCCCACTCAGGGTGGGGATGTGCAGAGCTACGATTCTTTCCCTCTTCTAGGTCATGAATCTTTTGAAAATCTCATGTAATGCTATAGACTCCATGTCAGGAAAACATCAAAAAGTTACATGTGTACACATCAAGTCTGCATTTGATGTCAGGATATTCCAAGACTCTAGAGAACCACAGAGCCTCAGTTAAGAAACTCTAGAATATGGGGAGGATGAAGAGGGGCCATTCTTGGCTGTAAGAAGTCTGGGTGGTGAAAAGGTCAGAGACATTCAAATAGAAGAGTTTACAACAGTGTCCCACCCCCACCCCAGCCCAGGCCCAGGCTTCCCAGAAAGTCAAGTGACATTTGTTTCCGAGTTTAAATATTTGGATTTAGCAGAGTAGACTTTTGGGCTCTTGTCAACTCTTTAAAGTAGTTGAGAAACCCCCCTTCCCACCTTCTTACCCATATTTCTTTTTCCATGCCCTGCACCATACTGATGTGCCTTTAGAGGAGCTCCATGGACCCATAGGAAGAGGGTGACTGGAAGTTCACTTTAGATTCTTCACAACTGTGAGTTACTAACTGGGGAAACATCTATCCTGGTTGTAAAAGACACTTGGGGTTTTCTCCAGAGCTTCACAAAATGGCAAGAGTTACTTAAAAAAGTAAATCAAAACATGATAATGATAGAAAACAGCTCCTGGACTTGTAAATGTTCTTGTCCTTCCCACAGCCAGCCTTGAAATCTCAGTAGCCAGGTTTGTGACTGCTACGGATGATTCGTCCATAAATAAAGCAGTCACGGTACAACAACATCCACGTCTTTCCTGAATTTCTCTGAAACGCTCCTGAGTCCTTCTGCCTCCATGGCAATCACAACCTGAAGTCCCTCTCTCAGGACCATCTGGTCTTGGTTTAACCACGCAGTTGCCCTGTTCACTGGTCCCCTCAGTCCAGGATGATCTCTTGCTCTGGCTTTTGTCCCCTACCTCTCTCCTCCCACCCCACCCCTATCTGTTTATCACCCACACTGCCTTTCAGATTATCTTTCTAAAGTGAAAATATTGACTCACACCTTCCCTTGCTTAGACTGGTGTTCAAAGCCCTTTTGATCTGGCCCCTCCTACCTCACCAACCTCCTGTCCCCTGGCCTCCCACTCCCCCACATCCTGCATGTCAGCCACACCACCCTACCTCCATCCCCAGCACATGCCTTCCTCTTTACCACCTCAGTGCACATGACCATCTTGTTCTAGAATATCTGGTGAACGCAATTCTAGTCTTCAAGGTTCATCTCAAACACCGTACCCTCTGGGGTAGCCCCTCTGACCCCTTCCCCACTCCCAGCGAAGACCAGTTTCCTTTCCATGAGCTCCTGTGAAGTTCTGAGCACTTGGGTATAATAGCACATGATGGAGTACATGGATTATGCTGTTCATGTAGGAGTGTTTATAGGCTTGTCTCTCCCCACACTAGACTTTGAGCTCCCTGACACCATTGGTACATTACTGAAGCCATGCCAACTGCAGGAATGGGGCCATTCAGTGGTTTCCCCAACTTTCTCCTCATCCAGGGAGAAATTCCCTTATATGAGATTTTCTAAAATATTGACCCAAAGAAGCATGGGCATATTTAACCTCCTTAGAAACATTCTTCCAAGACAGGAAGTGTAATGTGAATAGGCAAGTGATTCCTCCTAGGGTACGTGATATTTATTTTTCTTATTAAAGTGGGAAAAATGAGTAGCAATTGCTCTGTGTTACCACATGCACTTAGGTCCGATATTCTATGTCATACTTGCCCCAAATTCAGTCTGTTTTCACATCCTATTGATTCGTATGATTTCATCTTCTCTCCATTCCTTCCCCTCCCCTTCTCTCCCCTCCTCTCCCTTCCCCTTACTCCCTGCCTAGTCACACAGCAAATGTTAGCTGACTGCTTCCTCCCCATCCTGTCTTGGGGGACACGGAGCGGTGCTTCCAAACATTCATGTGCCCATGAATCACCGGCGATCTTGTTAAACTGCAGAATCAGATTCAGCAGGTCGAGGGCTGAGCCTGAAATTCTGCATTTCCAACACACCCCCAGGCGATTTGGACCACCCTTTAAGGAACAAGAATGTAAGGGCATGGGATGAGTCAGATAGAGACCGTGCTCTCAACAACACGATGACCTCGAGAGCCAGTCCCGACTTGGCCTCCTGGGGAGGGAGTTTCCCTCCGGGTCCACCAGGGCACAAAGTGCAAATTCCTGCTTTTCTTAACTGAGATATAATTGATAGATTGGTAGTTGCCAGAGGTGGGGTTGGGGTGAGCAAAAAGGGGTTAGGTGGTCCAAAGGTACAAATTTCCAGTTATAAAGTCAGTCAGTCCTGGGGATGTCATGTACAGCATGGGGACTGTGGTTAATTATTCTGTATTGTCTATGCGAAAGTCGCTAAGAGATTGGATCTTAAAAGCTCTCATTAAAAGGCCTATTTGGGGGCGCCTGGGTGGCTCCAGTCGCTTAAGCGTCTGCCTTTGGCTCAGGTCATGATTCAAGGGTCCTGGGATCTAGCTGAGCAAGGAGCCTCCTTCTCTCTCTCTCCCTCTGCTTCTCACCTCTTGTGCTCTCTCTCTCTCCCTCTGTCAAATAAATAAAGTATTTAAATATAAACCAATAAATACATAAACACATAAACATAAAAGGCCTATTTGTCATTGAAGGGGAGAAATATGTGGGAGGATAATGTAGGGCTGGGAAAAGGGGAGAAGGAGACATTCCTTCTTTGTCCCCCGAAATGAAGGTTGGGGTGGTGAGCCAGACCAGAGTAGCATGCTCACAATTCTGATGTTCCTTTGAAGGACAAGCTGAACCAACTATGAAAGTCCAGATTCCGATGTAAAGACCTCTAAAACATAGCGAAGGGAAATCTCATTTGTGTGCTTGAGGAGGGCAAAGGAGGAGACTGAACGACTGAAATGCACCCAGAGGCCAAGGGGCCGGAGGCTCCTTCCTACTGTCTTCAGATCATGAGTTATTTGTCCCTCTCAGATGCATGCAATCGTTCATTCATTTGTTCATGCATTCATTCTCACATCTCATCTCCTGCAAATACTTAGTGTACACCTGCCATGTACCAAGATACTATATATACGTTTTCACGAAAGGCAGTGAAAATAAAACATAAAATAAGACAGGAGTGACGATACAGCTCCTTCCATTTTTCAGTTCAGGTTGATTAGTTTATAGCATCCTTTGGCTATCGTTAGCTAAAAACCGGCCCAATTTCAACACTATCAGGAACATGTACCTCTGCTTTGCCCCCAGGGATATCAGGAAATCACATTTTAGGTCCCTGATTAACTTCAGGCACACGATCTCTTTTCTTTCTCCTTGAATTACCAACCTAAAGACCTTATTTTTAAAAGAGTGAATGGTGGTTTAACCTAATTCCTGATTTATTTTAGCAAGTGCGTACTGACTCCCGGGGAGCATAACATCGCTGTCTAAACGTGCACAAATACCCTCTTCAGCCATCCATTCTCCAGTGGTGCCTCGGAGCCAGTAAAGATACTACAGCAAAATTTGATAATCCCTCTTTATACACCTTTACAGAATGTGACCGTCTTTGTCTGCCTACATTCTTTCCTTTTATACACCGTTCCTCGAAAATCACTCCGATAAAATGAGCCTATTTTCCTCACCATTGGTAGACATCATTCAAAAACTTGAGCCTGTCAGAGAGCGTTCCCTGTGCAGCCGTGCTGGAGATTTACAACACTTCCTCTTCTTTTTATTTATCACAGTATTATACAATTATCTAGTTTTACCCTTAAAAATGGTATTTAAAAAGTGCCCATTTAAGAATTCATACCCAGAAAATATTAATGATGGTTGCCTCTGGAGAGCAGGATTTACAGGGTAAGAGAGATGGAGAGATATTCTGCCTTTTTATTGTATACTTAGATCACTTGATTTGTGTGTGTGTGTGTGTGTGTGTGTGTGTCGGACATCTGATCTTTATACAAAAACAATTTTTTTTTTAAATACACCTTCTACCAAGTTTGATAAATGTGAACCAAGAATTATAGAGCTTGGTGATAGGTATTCCTACCAGTCCTTTTAGGGTCCAGGCCACAGGCCATAGCCAAGGAAATGACAGAGCCCAGGAAAAGCACCTGTAAGCATCATCTGGGATGCCCCCACCCCGTTGCTCAGCCACCTCCTCACCAGCAGCCTTGTTCTTCCTCCTGACCTTGTCTGCCTGCCTTGCCATGATGTCTTCACACCTTTTCACCTGGGATGTCAGCACTTGCCTGAGTCTCAGTCTCCCTGGCTCATGGGTTTGTTCTAGTCTGAATTCATCTCCTTCTTTCTAGCACAACACATGAAGACTGACTCATGGTGACAAACCACCAGCTTGAACTTGGGCTCCCTCGAGTGAAACACCTTCAGATGAAGCCAAGTGGATTTGGAATGACTTGTCCCTGCAGTTCAGAAGCTGTCATAGAGGGGCTCAGGTAGGGGTCTAAATATGGCCACTCTTCCCTTCCCAAGTCATTATTCACTCTTAGTAAGTTTTGATTGTCCATCCTTTCCCCACCCCCAGTTTCTATCATTTCCTCCTCTACTGCAAATGCATTTATGATTAGACTTAAGCACAAGGAAGGAGTTTCCCCCTATCATTTATTATGTCTCCTCAGGGACAGTAGTGTCAGTAAGCCAAGCCAAAACCTCATCAGACACTCTGTTTTGGTAAAAAAAAAAAAAAAAAAAATCTCAGAAGATAACCCAGCATCCCCTGTCAGGGACTGGAAACCATCAAGCAAGAACACACATTGGCAAAGGAAGCCACCCTGTGCTCTGAGCTCACCTGCCCAGGTTGAAGGTCAACCACCTGGGCTCTGATCCACCTGGGCTCTGATCCCAGCTTGGGCAATCTCATGACATCATCCATCCACCACCTGCCTTGTACTTTTAATCTCTTCCCTCTCTACTGACTACTTATGGTCGGGTTACAAACAATTCTATTGGTTTTCATCTTAAAAATAGAATAAAATAAGCCAAACAATCCCCTCAAAAAACCAGTTACATCGGAACCTCTGGGATGGAGCCCAGGCATCAGTATTTTTTTAAATGCTCTCCAGGGGATTCTCATGTGCACCCCAAGTGGAGAGCTGGTACTCAAGAGAAATCTCTGGAAGAAGCAATTTTCCCTTTTTCTTCACTCCTCTGTCCCTCCTGATTTATTGCATTCTGGTTTTGACCATCATGGCCCGACATAAGGACACCACCAACCCTTCACCCAGTGGCCACTTTTCTGATCTGTCTTCTTAGGTGCAATTTGACATCCTTTGCCTCCCTTTGCCTCATTGAAAGCCTCTCCTCTGGGATAATTTCCTGCTTTTCTTCTAAACTTGGACTGCTTCTCTTCATTTTCCACCATGGGCTCCTGTTTTTCCAGTTTGGAGGTGGAGTGAGGACAGGAAGCAGACTACATAGCAAGATTCTCCCCAGGGCTTTTATATGGCTAACATTCTTATATGGATAATACTGTTCAGAAAACATTCAGAAACAAACAAAAAAAAAAAATTAAGAAAACTGAGCTAATTCCAAAAAATTCAGGCAAACACCAGGAAATGGGGTAGAGAAGATGCCAACCAGATGTTGCTGAGTGCCAGCTGTAAGAGTTTGGGATCAGACCCCAAACTTGGCTCAGAAGAAACACAAAAGCCAGATTCCTCCAGAACAAAGCTCCTGGGGACCTGGGGCCAAGCTTTTATTCAGTCAGAGAGACGGCAGTGTTAGGGGGCAGAACGAAGTGATATTAGTTTCAGCCGCATCTACTGTAAACTCCAGAATTCGCTCTTCCTTGGTCTTGGAGTCATATTCAGGGAGGGCAAACCCACATCACACCACTTTGACTCCTGGGAAAAGTGCAAAGAGTTAAGACCAAAAGGCAAGTCAGGGAAGGATCTGAGAGCCGGGTAGCTGTAGCCACAGCCCCTCCCGGTCCCCAGGATCCGAGCTGTTACAGTTCTGTTTTAAAATAAACTAAGATTCAGATGAACAGAAAGTTTGTATTTCACATTAACATTGTGGCTTTTTCTCAGCAGGGTGTTTTTATTTTCTCTGTCACTTTGCATTACAGGACTAACCCAGCTTTCCAAAAGAACAGCTCCATCAGATAAGTAAACAGCCTGAAGTGTGGAGTGTCGATTGAAGCATTTGAGGGTCCCTGACTCAGGGAAGCTGTGGCCATCAAGGTCAGTAGCTGTGCGCCCAGAGCATTAGCTTCAGGCTCAGCTCGAAACTGGGCTGGCAAAGAGGCCGTGCCTCCTCTTCTAGGCTGTGCTGCCTTGCGTATTCTCATGGGCCAGCAAAGATGCAGCTGGAAAAATCGCTCACTGTAACTTGCCCCAGCTCTTCCCAGCACAGATGTGGGCACTGACGACTGCCCCCAAGCACCTTAGCTCTCCCCAGTCCAGGATAATGACGACCTGGTTAAGAAGGATGTCGGCATATCCCTGCCCATCAGGAAAGTGAGTTCAGAAATGGTTACATTCTGTATATGGCAGTTAGCACACGTGGGGGTGAGGGAGAACACAACACAAACCCACTTGCTGCATATAGGCACTTCCATCCCAAGCTCTTATATATTGCTTAAGGCCTGGCGGTCTCCTATACTTGTTTTTGATTCTCACTCTTGATGCTGTGGGTAATGTAACCCAAGATAGAATTATGGCCTCCCAACCCTGACCCACCCTCTACAACACCCGTTTGAGCAACCCTACTACATCCGCATCCTGGCTAGGCCTCCTTGAGTGAGCTTGACTTTGATAGAATAAAGAAAACTCTGCCAAGACCCAAGTCCCTCTGCCACTATCCCCCACCCTTGCAATAAGACTTCTTACATATCAACCTTGACCCAGATGGAAGTTGACTTGGATTTACTCTTGGGCTTGGTCATTTAAGTGATTTTCCTCAGGGTGCCTGGCTGACCCAGTCAGTAGAGCATGCAGCTCTTGATCTTGGGGTTGTAAGTTCGAGCTCCATGTTGGGTGCAGATGTTACTTAAAAATAAAATCTTAAAAAAAAAAAGTGACTTTCCTCTTCCTGAAGCAAGCAGTTAGTCCGTCCCAGGACCCAACTCATGTTTCCACCTCACTCCCTCCTTCTTGTTGGAAAATCAGCATGCCCTCATCTAGGACCAACCAACATTGAAGTAGGAGTTGCTATGGGAACTCTTAATTTTAGCACACCAATGTCACTTTGGCAAACATGGGTTCTCTCCTGGAATCTTCTAGATGGATCACATGTTATAAAACTGCAAAATTGTTCCTAGGACAAAAATTCACATATTTTAATAAATCAAAGTGTAAATCCAAAGCCTTTTTTTAAATATAGGCTCTCATGACAGTAAGTAACAGACAGCACAAGGAGAAATGCTGTGATTTTCCCTCACCCCCAGCAATTCATTTCCAAATGGGTAGACCTAGCAAACTGGCTACTAGAACAAGAATCTGGCTCAAAGATATGTTTTCTGCTTTGATATCTTAATCTATTGATAACAAAACACTCAAAATGCTTATCAATCCTTCTGCTCATGGAATGGGCATATCTGGCTAATCACTTACTTTTAATGTTTTATAATTAGAAACTTTTAATTTAGACAGAGTAATAAAGTGAACTCCCAAATTCCCATCACCCAGCTTCAACAATTACAGACTTATGGACTATCGAGATTTATCTATATTACTACCATTGGCTCCTCTCCCAAATTATTTTAAAGCATACCCAAGATATCTATCACTGCATCAATAAATAGTTTCATATTTATCTATATAAAACTAGAACTTCATTTTTAAACATAATTACATTATCACACCTAAAAATTTAACAATAATTTATTAATTTTATCAGATCCTTAATCAGCATTCATATTTCCCTTGATCTCCTTATAATTTATTTCTCTGGATTTTCTTATAAAACTTAAGATTGAAATAAGATACATACATGCAACTGTTGGCATATCACTTAATTCCTTAGATTAAATTAACATTTTTCTCCATACCCCCTTGTCTTTCTTTCTCTCTCTCCCCTTTTTCTTTCTCCCTCTCTTTTCCTTACAATCTGTTAGTTGAAGAAAAAGCCTCATTTGTCTGGATTTTGTGGTTTACGCCATTGTGGTGTTATTTAGCTTGTTCCCCTTTCTCCTGTATGTTCTTAACAGTTCATCATTCCACCCTTAATGGTTAACCATTCCACCATTCCACTATAATTTCTGAATCTACTTTTATGACTAAGGACCCAGTAGGGCCTCCTGGTCTCCATTATAAATCCTAGGCTTCTATCTCTTTAATGATGGAAACCTCAGGTTGTATGATGCACTGGAAGGAATACAGGGTTTTAATCTATCATCCACCTACTAGATGATCTTGGGCAAATAAGACTCACTTTCTTTGGTTATAAATGAGGATATTAATATCACCTTGAAAAGTTTATTTGAGGGGCGCCTGGGTGGCTCAGTCGTTAAGTGTCTGCCTTTGGCTCAGGTCATGATCCCAGGGTCCTGGGTTTGAGCCCCGCATCGGGCTCCCTGCTCCATAGGAAGCCTGCTTCTCCCTCTCCCACTCCCCCTGCTTGTGTTCCCTCTCTCACTGTGTCTCTCTCTGTCAAATAAATAAAATCTTTAAAAAAAAAAAAGAAAAGTTTATTTGAGAATTACAGGTAATTATTATAAACATAGAGTGTGCTGAGTGGCACATCACATGGCTAATCATGTACCCAAGAGGCAATGCTACACAGTGGATGTAGCACCAATTTTGGAACCAGACAACCTTGAATAAGGCTATCTGTAGGGTGGGAACAAAATATCCATTTTTGTCTTAAGGATCAAAGAGAAAATTAATGTGACATATATTGTCCAGTGCTTAGAGCATAATGAGTATGATAGTTGTAGATAATGACAATGGTGTCAGTTTATCAGAGAAGGCTAGAAGACAGGGGAGATTGAGTTCAATATATTTTTTTTCCAAAATTCTCTTTGATACATGCTTCCTTCCCATAATTCTCATCTTATCTTTTTTTTTTAAAGATATTTATTTATTTGACAGAGAGAGACACACAGCGAGAGAGGAAACACAAGCAGGGGGAGTGGGAGAGGGAGAAGCAGGCTTCCCGTGGAGCAGAGAGCCTGATGCAGGGCTCGATCTCAGGACCCCGGGATCATGACCTGAGCCGAAGGCAGACGCTTAACAACTGAGCCACCCAGGCACCCCTTCTCATTTTACCTTAAAAGCCAAAAGCCAAAAATACAAAATGCAATGAGAATATAGAAGATGGAACAAATAATTTTTCCTGCAAACATCAAGGAATATTCCCCAGGAGTCATGACAATTGGACTGGGTCCTAAGGATGACTAGGTATTTGCCAGGTGAATGAGGAAAAGGGCGTATCAAGAGGAACAGCACTGGCAAAGCACAGCACAGAGAAATTGGTTGGGGTTTATCTTATTGGCAGTGGAGAATGATGATGTGGCTTAAGTTGAGGAATATTTTCTATGATAATCTTTATTGTGGTGAGATGGAGGGAGCAAGGGGGAGAGCTCAGGTGACATTGTGAGAAAGGAAAGTAAGTTAGGAGGACATGTAACATACCTAGGAAGAGATGGTAAGAGACTAATGTAATGTCAAACCACATCTGTCTGCCATAATTTTTATCAAAGGATTAGATACAGTATCTCTGAAGGTTGCATTAAGAAGGTAACATCTTGGGGCCCCTGGGTGGCTCAGTCAGTTAAGCTGCCAACTCTTAGTTTCGGCTCAGGTCATGATCTCAGGGTCCTAGAGTTGAGCCCCACGATGGGCTCCATGCTCAGCGGGGAGTGTACTTGTCCCTCTCCCTCTGCCCCTCCTCTGCTCGTTCTCTCTCTCTCTCTCAAATAAATAAATTAATCTTTAAAAAAATAAGAAGGTAACATCTTTCCTCTAGTGATCATGGAGTTGGTATATTTGAAACTGAACTAATGAATAAACAGGTAGAACTTATGTTCAACAATAAAATGCGGTGATGGCTTTAAAAAGGATCACAGAGTTATGAGGGTTATTCTTATATTTTTCAGGACAGGCCCATGGAAATCACAACCTCCTTCAAATACTATCATTGTTTCAGATTCCCTGAGAGTGAAAGGCAGCACACACACACACATCTCCCCGACCCCGTGTCATGATTCATTTGTATTTATGCTACTGTTTCCCAAAATACATTCTATAGAACTTCTTTTTTTCATTCTATAGAGCTTTATTCTACAGATGCTTCATGGAAAGAGGAAGAGAGAGAGAGAGAAAGGGAGGAAGGAAAGAAGGCTGGCTTTCCAAACTAGCTTGGGAAATTCTGGCTGAAACAGAATTTAAAAGGTTTCTTTACTGTAGGACTTCTTAGAGACTTTGTTTAGTGCATTGCAGATCTCCAACATGAGCATAGAGTGTCCAAGATTTTAACAGAGACCGCCCCCACACCAGAAGCATCTTATATGAGTATTCTATATGCAGTTATACTGGGGGGATACTAACATCAGTGGTGGTTAACTGCTTCTTAGAGATATCTCAGGACTTGATTCTGATGGCAAAGACACTGAGCTAGTGGAGACATTTCTGCTGCAATTATTGCTGAGTGAATACAGACCTTGCCAGAATAGAATTCCTTTACGTCAGTCAGGTTTTTTTTTTCTATTTATTCCAGACTAGTGTGCATAATTATGAATGAGCTAGACAGGCGTTTCCAACACACACACAAAGAGAAAGCTCTTTTACAGCCTGCGCCAACTCATCTTCTAAAGCCCATGGGGAGAAAGCTCAAAGTGGACAGGAGTTGAAAAGAGGTCCTCAAAGATGGAGGGGAAGGAGAAAGTTCTTTGGGTCCTGAAATATCTCTGAGATTCCACTTCCAATGTCATGTGCTCTCAGGAGGCTCATACTGGAATCCAGGATATGCAAAAGAATGAGCCGCTCTCAAGGAATGAAGCATGCTTAATTGCCCTCCCAACACACACACACACACACACACACACACACACACACACACATATTTGTGCAGTTTGCATGTAACCATAAAATGGGCTGAAGGTTTTTGTTGTCAGCCTCTACCTGCCACAGCTCTGCCCTATTTGTCAGTGCAAGCTCAACCATACCAGCCCGTTATCCAACTGGGGACAAAGCTGACTCTGTGTCATGTCCCCCATGACCACCTTCAAGATGCAGACATGGTCTAAAGTCTGTCTGCAGCCCTGTCCACTGAGCTGCACTATCCAAGCAGTGTCCTCCAATCTGTGCACCTTGAGTCTTGGAGAGAAGTCATAGACTCTGCAGCCAGGTTTGAACCTCCATACCTACTCATCGCAGAGCCTAAGTTAGGGAGCTCCCCCAGTCCCTGGAGTCCCGATGATGCTCTATTTCACTCCTATGAAATCTCTTACTTTTATAAATACCCTCTTCTATTGCCTGAAACTGTTTCAGTCTGTTCCACTCTCTCTAGAGTAGAACTTTCTGCAGTGATGGGAATGTTTTATCTGTGCATTATACAATACAGTAGCTGCCAGCCAGATCATCTTCCCAGACCAATAACTTGGTCCATGTCAGCAGCATTTGGCACACACTGTCCATGTGGCATTGGACAGTCACTTTACTGAGCCTCAAATACATCATCTGTATAGTGCTTCCTAGGGACACTGTAACGTGGTATTAAATGAGAAACCACTTCAGAAGTGTCCATTGCAGAGTCTACCACACAGCAGGTGCTCAGGGAATGTTTATTCCTTCTCTCTTCATCCAAAGGTAAGTCGTGTCTAAAATGCTCAGATGGTTCATGTTTCTCTTGGTAACCTCAAGACTGCCTTGTTTATCCCCTAAAATGCTAAATCCCATAGGGCTTGAAATTGGAAAGCTTTAGACCAGTGATTGGAAAATAGTTTTTGGCTTTCCTCTTCTGCAACATATCTCAAGCTGGTCTCCTCATTCTAGCACTGGTTTCTGGAAAGCCTAGCCTCGATTTCCTTCCTGCATCAATCAAAAAGCGGCCTCTTTCTGGGGGAGGCTGGAAATGAGACCCATTGTTCATTTGCATTGTGCGAACTTTCCTCAATTAAAAAGAAAAAAAAGTCCTTTAAAACGTGTAGGTTGGAGGCTTTGCTTCCTCCCATTTACAAGAGGCCTGGGGACAGCTGGTAGGGCAGCTGCAGCCCAAGGGGAAGGGAGATTGGCAGAGAGGCATCTCAGGGTCCACTCCTACCAGAGGGCAAAGCTGGTCACGCTCGTGTAACCCGTAAGTCTGCTGGAGTCTTCATAGCCATGGAGACACAGGCACAACTCTCTGGAGCCTGTGGCCTCCCCAAATTTCTCTGAAGTCCAGGGTGCTTATAAGCCTTATAATCTCATTGTCTCCTCTACCTCTGGGGTTCCTGCTTGCCTCATTGTGGGATAAATGCCAAGCTTTTCATCAACTAAAACACTATACATATTAACAAATAAAATATAGAACAGAAATCACTCATGCACAGCATTTTTAAATATAGTGACCTTCATACCAAGCTGGAGTTTCACCAAGAGATCACACAATAGGAACTCAAAAATGATAGGCTTTCTTGTCTGCCAGAAGAGAGCCACCCACGTGGAGCTCCTCCCTGGTCTTTCCTGCCCAGTGTCTGCTGCCTCCCCTTTTCTCCCCACCTTCTCGCTCTTACTGTCTCTTCCTTGATCTCTCAAGACTTCAAATGAATCATCCTATACCTTGGTGAGCTGTTCTGGCACCTGCTAACTCCTACTTGTAGATCTGGATTACTAAATGAATCAAGACAATCAGCTCATGAAGCAGCTTCTCATTTAACAGAAGCATCCTTTCTCAGAAGACAATGGTGAGGTCAATGGCAATGTTTTTTCCTGATGTAAATGGAAAATGTCATGGGGAATTAACATAGTTCTCTCTTAGGACACTTAACAATCTTTTAGCTGCTGCCATATGTCCTGAGGGAGTGTTAACAAGAGGTGTAAAATTTTGGCCCCAGTTATGTATCTACCCATTATCAAAATCATATCTTATGACACTAAATAATATTATAATCAGTATTAAATATGAAAATAATATTATTACAAAGAAGAGTGAGGTAATCCTTATCTGGAAAAAATACCTTTTTAGAAATCATTCCAGAACTGAGTTCTATAATTCCATGATTCCATAATAAAATTATCCAGCACTTACAAGCTTTCCAGGAAAAATAAATCTTGAAAGCCAAGAAATTGAAACAAGTAGCAGAACTTGAAGTTGAACAGTTAGAATCCCACAAACAGAGAAGAAAGAATTAGGAGGGAATAGGAACTGGATTTGATATTCCAAAAGCAGATTGCTGGTGGAAGAATAAGCAGGAGGAACTAGTTTAGATCCCGACGCTGGAGGTTAGGGGATTAGGGACAGCTGGGGTTAGAACATCGAGGAGTTATAAGGTCCCTATAGAAGAAGTTGTCAGATGGGACCTTCGAAGATGATTAAGATGAGGTCATTAGGTGGGTCCAAATCCAATAGGACTGGCGGAAGGGGAAAGTCTGGACAGAGATAGACATGCACACAGGTAGAATATCATGTGAAGGTGAAGGCAAAATTCAGGGTGATGCACTCACAAGCCAAGGAATGCCAGAGATTGCCAGCAAATCACCAGACACTAGGAGAGAGGCATGGAGCAGATTCTCCCTCCCAGCTCTGGGAAGGAACCAACTCTGCCCATACCTTGATCTCAGACTCCTGGCCTCCAGATGTGAGACAATGCATTTCTGTTGTGTTCTGAGATGCCCAGTTTGTGGTTCCTCATTCCAGCGGCACTAGGATAAGAATGCAACGTCCTTAGAAAAATTCCCAGAAATGCAAATATTTGGTCAAAGGGTGTGAATATTTTGAATGGTCTTGATATATTTTGCCAGGTTGCAAAATTTTCCCAATTTTATGCTGATTTCAAACTCCATTAACTGTGAGTGAGAGTATTCATTTCAAATGTAATCTCCCCAGAATATGATTGTTTTTATAAAGTTTGCTAATGTAGTTGACAAACTGTATCACATCGATTTTATATTCAAATATCTTGATTACCACTGAGATTAAATACTGTCTACACTTACTAGCCATTTTTGTTTTCTATATTGTGAGCTCTAGGTCCTGTCCATGTCTTTTGAAATTATGTTCACATTTAACTTTCAGAATTATGGACTTTTTTTCCTTTGCTATTTGTATGAATTCCTCTTATAGAGTAGACAGTAATTCTCTTTCTGCCACACTTAATGCAAATTTGTCTCCATGTGGTGTTATTTTTATTTTGCTTCTTATCCTCTGAATATATATTCTGACATAACCACATTTTTGAGGTATTTTAAACTTAAATATGTCAGTATGCTTATGTTATCTATACTAGGATAGAATTTTGTTATAAAATATAGTTATTTAATTCATTTAGAATATAGTATTTGGGGATAAGGTGTTAAGTGAGCATTTACTTTGTTTTATTAACAAATCATTAATCCAGTAACCCCATACCAACTAATAATTTATCCTTCTCTCCCCTACATGATGAAACATAGCATATATATATAAAAAATATATATTATATAATATTGTATAATTATTAATATATTAATAATTCTATACATATATATTATAATATATATAATAATTATATATATATATATATATATATATATAGAGAGAGAGAGAGAGAGAGAGAGAGAGAGAGAGAGAGAGAGAGAACTATGGCCAGAAATTGGACTTAACCAGCAAGAGCTCTAGATATGTCACTGGACAAAAAAGTCAAGAAGGGGAATTTGGTCTTAATCTCTCTGCCCTTTCTTTGCTTAGTATTGAATGAAGCCTCAGACCATCCCCTGAACTCCTGTGTACACTTTCACCAGCCCACTTCCCCCTCTGCTCTTTCTCCCCTAGTTTTCAGCGATGTATGTCTTCTGGACTTGTCTGTAAGCTCCATGAAGGCCTTTCTGATTTCTTTCTAGTTGCATCCTCAATGTCTAACTTGATGTCTAGATTATAAAACTCTCCAAAATAAAATTATTAAAGTAGGGACTATTCACCTCACTAGACAGTTAACTGCTGTCTTTGCCTAGAATGTTCTTCTCTTTCCCGTTACCTAGCTGATATCGAGCTATAGTTGGGAACACAGTTTCTAGACCCAAACTTCCTGGGCTCAAATCTGGGGGCACACTGCACATCCTTCTTGGGCCTCACTCTCTTCTTCTGTGAGCCAGGAATAAAAATGGTACCTCCCTCAATGGATTACTGGAGAATGAAATGAGCTATGAGCACAAAATCCTTACAAAAGTACCAGACACCTAGTTACAATAGTAGCTCATTCCATGAATCCTCAGGATTCCATCCTAAAAGACGGCTCCTTCAGGATGCCTGTGTGGCTCAGTCGGTTAAGTGTCCGACTCTTGATTTTGGCTCAGATCAGGATCTCAGGATTGTGAGATCGAGCCCCACATCAGGCTCTGCACTGAGTGTGGAGCCTGCTTAAGATCCTCTCTCTCAGACTATGGACTCTGAGAAACAAACTGAGGGTTCTGGAGGGGAGGGGGTGGGGGGGTGGGTTAGCCTGGTGATGGGTATTAAAGAGGGCACATACTGAATGGAGCACTGGGTATTATAGGCAAACAATGAATCATGGATCACTACATCAAAAACTAATGATGTAAGGTATGGTGATTAACATAACATAATAAAATTAAATTAAAAAAAAAATTCTCTCTCTCTGGGGCGCCTGGGTGGCTCAGTCATTAAGCGTCTGCCTTCAGCTCAGGTCATGATCCCAGGGTCCTGGGATCGAGCCCCGCATCAGGCTCCCTGCTCGGCAGGAAGCCTGCTTCTCCCTCTCCCACTCCCCCTGCTTGTGTTCCCTCTCTCGCTATATCTCTCTGTCAAATAAATAAATAAAATCTTAAAAAAAAAAAAGATTCTCTCTCTCTCCCTCTGCCTCTCCACACCCCTCCGCCACCATCTCTCTCTTTCCCAATCTCTTTCCCTCTCTAAAAAAAAAAAAAAAAAGCTCCTTAGAAAGGCCTTTTCCACCCTCCCCTAACTAGATTAGTCAGCTCTGAACCCTTCTAACTCTCTTTCCTTTGTGTCATGTATTTATCTTAATCGTTGTTTGTGACTTGCTTTTTTAGGTCTCCCTTTCAACTTTAAGTTCCGGGATGGCGGGCTGGTGTGTCTCTTATTTACTGTTGCATCTCCTGTCCTTAGCAGAGTTCCTGGCATGCAGAGGTCCATAATACAATAGAGAAATAAAATGAGTTATTGAATACATGAATAAAGCAATGAGTATCTAATTGTGGAGGAGAGAAATCACCTTAAGGCAAGAGACTGTGATCCTGCAGGCGCCTCTACCAGAGACTGAAAACCCATCGCCTGCCTGCTGTAGAGCTTTCCTGGAGCCCAGCCACGCCCATTCATGTATGCAGATAGCATTTACCGCTGCTTCTGCACCAACGTGGGAGGCTGGAGTCAGACTGAATGCATGGGCTGCAACGCCTGAAATATGTACAGAAAAATATCTGTTGACCTCTTATCTATACCATTGATTCTCAAACAGAAACATGCATCCGAATCACCTGGAGGACTTATCAAAATACAGGTCCTGGGCTCTATCCCCAGGGTTTCTGTAGGTCGGGGGTGAGACCCAACAAATTGCATAGTTAACACATTCTCAATGTATGCTGCTTCTCCTGGCACAGAGACCCGCTTTGAGAACCAGTGGTGTTTCACATCAGACACAGTCCTGTGGTTCCATGCGCACTCTGGGCAGCTGAAACTCCAGGGCCTGACCTTGCCACTTCCTGACAATGATCCATGATTCCCTTCAGTTTCAGTCAAGTAGGACACCCAATGCCAAGGCAACCTGGAGGCTAATTTTGTGGCTTCCATCATCTTCAGGATTTTGAGAGGAGGAACTGACCCCAGAGACTCTACTGAACCCAGCGTGTGACCCTGACAGGACGTCTGCCCACAAAGCCCAGGCTAAGCCTTCTGCTGCCATCATGCTCACATCAGCCTTGGAAAAGGTAAATGAGTGGATCCTCTCCCTTCTCTGACCCACCACTGTTCACACAAGTAATAATAACTTTGACTGCTTTCATGCGCTAGGAGAGAGCTTTATAGCAACATACCAATAATTGTTAACATTTTACAGGGGAGGAAATTGAGGCTCAGAGAGGTCAAGCCATTGTTCTCTGGTTGGGCAACTGGGAAGTGGCTTAGCTAGGCTTGCAAGTCAGTCCAGTTCCAAAGCCCACGTGAACCATAAAGACGCTGCTCTCTGTGGACTCCTCACGCTTGCAGGAAGGAGGAAGTTTCCGTAGCAGAATGGATCACCGGCAAGGACGGCTGTGTGCTTGCTCTCATCCAAAGCTCTGGCACAGCAAGGAGTTATCAGATCAATTAGTAATTGGCTCTTATTTAGAGAAACCTAGGAGATTAATCCCAGTCAAGCCTCCAACCAACCATGCGCAGACCTGACATTCCCAGCTCCCCTGCAAGAGCACAGTGGACACTGTGATGCACCACCCAAATTGTGTCTCAGTAGAGGCCCTTGTGGTTCAGCCACTGGGAAGGCTGTTGGCCACACCGTTCACCTGTCGGGACTTCTGAAGTTGCCTCAACTGCCCCATCAACCCATCTCACCCAAGCTCACCCTGAGCCTAATGACTGGTTGATGCCATAATATAAAAGCCCAACCCCTCAGCCCGGCTGGGGACAATTCTAGCTCCAGATTCAGCCAAGATTGTCTCTGGAGCTACATCACAGCTGGACTTACCCTCTTCCCACTGCTGCCTCCCTCACCTCCGACCCACAGGTATGGACCCTAAAGGCATTACCAGTAAACACCACGCTTGCTAAACTCTGTCTCAGTGTGCATCCCGGGGAACACAGAGGACAACAGAGACACCCCCTATCAGAAGCCACTTTAGGCACACCTGTGCCTTCTACCAGTTATGGTCCGTGTTCTACCTGCAGACTTCCTTGTGGCCCGATCAGCATATTCAGTAACATCATGAATCCACCAGAACTTCCCACTTGAAACTGCCTCCTTCTCCTCTTTTCAAAATATTCACCCAATCATCATCATTTATGGCCTCCTGTTGCAGCAAAAGGCCCTGAGGAGGGCTAGTTCAAATGGTGCCCTGCCACAGAATCTCAGTCATAGATCAAGGCAACAACTGTCTGGAGTTTGCAGCCAAATATAGTAAAAAATGTTGCATATATCACCTTCCCACACCAAAATGGTACTGCTCTAGCAAGTCTATTTCTTTTTCCACTCCTTGATTTAGTGGCTTCCTCTGGTTTATGAAATATTTTTTACCCAGGGCCCACTGAAAACATCTTTATAAAATAGAGTTCATCTTTGAACAGGTCACTTTCCTATTGAATTTTAACAGTTCGAGAAGGAAAAGGGGAGGATTTCTGACCCAGATATTCTTTGAACAAGTATTTAAGTGAGTTGCTAGGTGCCAGAATTTAAGCTCCGTTGACAGCCAATATAATCATCAGCTTGTAAAACAAAATCTTAAGTTCATGCCTGTAGAGAGCACAGTGAACAGGCTCTGCTTAAATCACTACAGTGATGTGGCACAAACAATTTCATTCCTGCCCAAGGCCACTGTGCCAGTCTTGGCTTTATATGGTCAGTGAGTGACAAAGCCAAGATTCGAAACAGACCAGCCTGGATTCTGAGTCCCTGCTCTTTCAACCATACTGTGCAATTCAATAAATATTTATTGGACATCATTTATGTGCGTGTAAGTATAATATGTCTGAGATACCTGTGTTTGTGCGCTACCTTCTAGATGATTTCACTCTCTCTCTCTCTCTCTGTTTTGTCTATCATTGTTGCTCCAGGAAAAAGGGCAGAGGATGCCTCCTTGGAAAGAGGAAAAGGAGTCTGTCTCCCTTCCAGAATAGAGGAAGGGGAAGCCAGCTCATTCTTTCCTTGGGGATTAGAGGTAAAGATGGAGGGGAGCTTCTCCTCTGACCCCGGAGGGCTGTGGAAGGAGAAGGGTAACTGAGAGCGGGAGGTGGAGATTTTTCCTTTTCCTCTCAGCCCTGAGGCCCAAGTGGGAAAGTGGGGAAGCTGAGGAGGAGCTCAGCTTTGACCCTGCTCCCCACTTGGGACACTCGCAGGAGGGGACCTCACAGATTATCCACATAACAGAGTGAAGGTGGCCGATTCAGAGTTAATATAACAGAGAAGTCTGGGTGAGCAAAGAGAGAACTTCTGTTGGTACTCCAGACCACCTTGGCTCACCTGCTGTGTAGCAGAAATCCAGAAGTTTCTGCATAGTCCAGGAGGTAAAAAGTAGCTGAGTGTCCACTAGGAAGGTCAAATCGGAGGGGTTATAGAGTGTCTTCCCTGCTGGCACTGCCCCATCCTTGTCCCCATTGGTGCTGTGGACCCATACGGTGGATAGTGGCTTTCATTCATTTCCTAGACCAAGAAACCCACCAGAAGCCCTCACACCACCACAGTAAAGACCCCTCTGTCCATCACCCCAACAAAGCTACTGGCAAAGTTATTTCTGTGCCAGATCTGTTCATAATTTCTTTCAAAAACACTTATGATGTGCCAGTCTTCTAAGTGTTTTGTATATAAACATTTATTTCTCAACAACCCTGTGAGTTGGGCACTGCTATCAACATCTCCTTTTCATAGATGGGGAACCAAGGCTGGGAAGAGGGGGGCATGGAGTGGCTTTCCCAAGGTCACACACTGGGAAGCACTCCTGGCATTCAAACACAGGAGTCTCTGAACTTGACCATTAGGTTAAGTTTTCTCTCCTTTGTAGGAGTTGCTCATAAATGACAAGTAAGCCCAATATCAAAGTCATCTATATCTTTGATTTTTTCTTTTTTTTAAAGTTTTTTAAAGATTTTATTTATTTATTTGAGAGACAGAGAGTGAGAGAGAGAGCACAAGCTGGGGAGAGAGGCAGAGGGAGAGGCAGACTCCTTGCTGAGCAAGAAGCCCAATGTGGGACTTGATCCCAGGACCCTGAGATCATGACCTGAGCTGAAGGCAGACGCTTAACTGACTGAGCCACCCAGCCGCCCCGGAGTTTTTCTTCCACTCTGCATTCAGAATTACTCAGGTAGCTTAAAATTCATATCCCTGGGACCCTCGCAGAAAGGCCCAATCAGAAGAGGGGCAGGTGATTCTGATGTTAATGCTCCAGGTGACACACTTGAAGTCATTCTCCCTCAATTCTCCCTCCTTCTTCCTCTTTCTCCCCACTAATTGTGAAGCAGTTGATGCCATGTACCTGGGACTTAAGCTTGGTCCCCAAGCTGCTCTATAGCCAAGCAGAACTCTGAAGAAGGGGACAAACACTTTCAGCCCAGATGAGCCTCTATCCGCAAAGAATATCCATTTGTTCCAGTGAGTGTCCTACAGCTATCATGGAAGAGGCTCAGACTGAGGAGGCAAGGTCCCTGGAAGATTCCTGACTCTGTGGGAGTGTTCAAAAGAGTCCAGAGGGGGCATCCCCCTGCCCTATCTAGGTGATGGACAGCATCCTTGGGTGTCACATTCACACACCACTGGGCTCCAGGTCATTTCCGTTCAGCTCCCAGGCCCCTGGGGTTGTGCAAGCAAAGATCTCAGTCTCTTCCCCTTGCAGGGTCCCCGAGTGCCTTCAGGTGATATTTATTACCAGTTCCTGCCTCACTGACAACTTGTTCAGGGATGCCCTCCAGCTCGGCCTAAGCATCTACACAGAAAGGTGGCTTCTGAGAAGTGAGTGGTTTGGGGAGGAGGGGGAGACTGGGAGCCTAGATGGTGGTGTGGGTGGCTGGGCCACCCTGGCTTACCCTTTGCTGAGTTCAGAAGGCCAAGGGAGTGGGTTGCGGTGGCATGGCCTGATGAGTGTGGAAGCTTCTGGAGTCCCTCATTCACCCTAGAACCTACTGGAACAGGAGGCCCTTCCTGTGGTCTTCCTCCCACCCTACCCCACCTTCTCCAGGGTCTCAAGGGTCTCCAAAAAGTAATCCCAGATGATGACACAGGCCCTGGAAACATGGACAGGTATCCTGAGGACTTCCTACCTCTTCAGAGAGGGGAGTAAACGGAGGCCCAGAGAGAAGAGAGACTTACATGAACCTTGCAGCCAAAATCAGGAAAGATCCCAGAGCTCTTCCCACATGTCTTTCTGTCTGGAAGACATTTTCAAGAGTTACACCCTCCACAAATGGAAGGGACCCCCTGACCGTGATGGAGATGTGGTAGAGGCATCTGGGAGAAGGAAGAGAGACCCGTGTGACAGAAGATTTCCACAGGAGTGTCCCAGACCTGAGAACAGTGCCGAGCTGCCCCCAGCACACAACAGGACCAGCATGCACTGGGGTTCTGCTGGCAGTGACCGAAGACCACGGTGGGTCACAGGGCAGCACCCCTGGTATAGGGCCGAGAAAGGCAACCTGAAAGATGCTTACCTTGGGGAGAACTGAAGCAAATGCCAGAAATTACTGATTCAAAGCTGCAAAGCGAAGAGGAGGAAGCTGGACACAAGCAAAAGAGACATGGAGGGGTCCAGGAAAGGGGGGATGGGGTTGAAGCAGACAGTGAACCTATTGACACTTTCATCCCTATTTTGTTCCTGGGCATGAGTGGCAAGAGATCAGATACAAGGAATTTGCTTTAAAAAAAAAAAAAGTATCTGAATCTGTTCAGTTCCCATATTTAAAGAGCAAAAGTTTGGTAGTCAATTTCAGTAGCGAGGTAGATCTCTACCATGTTTATCTTTAGTTCACAGATGAGGAAACTGATGGTCACAGAGACAATGTAAATTATCCAGGTCAGCCCATTAGGGATGGAACCAGAATTTGTGCCCAGATCTGCCAGACTCTGGAGTCCGGCTCATGGTGCTTCGTCCCAGCCTAGCAGGGACAGGACATTAGGGCTGTCTGGAACCTAGAAGCTGAGCAGGCATAGGGGGGATCTGAATGGGGGATCAACAGGGAAATAATTTCCCAGTAAGTGACTGGGAGAAGAGACACATGGAAACATGGACTGGGGGCTGAGGGCAATTTTCGGCCCAGTCGTCTTGGTCTGGCTTTTCTCTGCAGCACCAAGTTTGGATGGAAGGATCTTTGATTCCACGAGTCCCGGGCATGCCAGTGTACGCCGCCCCGGCTCTTAAAACCATCATCCATTTCCAACCATCCCCAGCGACTAAAAGCAGGGAAAAATACTTTTCTGACTGGCAGAATTCATCAAAATGAATTGGCAGCACCTATCAGCCTGAAACAGCAGTTTGCAACTCGCTGGGTAACAAATCTTTCCGGGAACAGTATCTCACAGGAAACAACACAGGATAAATTCTTAGCACAATATAATTCCTCCCTCCTTTACCTCCTCCCCACTTCAAAAAGATTTAACATCTAATTCAGGTTTGGACGAGCTGCTTCATCTCTGTAGAAACACTGTTGATCTCTGTCGGACCCCAACGGCCTTGGGCAGAACAAACGGAAGGGAAGACGGAGGCGTGGACCGGCGGCAGTGACAAATAAATACATTACCGCCTCCTCTGACGGAGCACCGTGACCTCCAGCACAATGCCAAGTGCAGCCGTTTGACAAAAGTCACCCGCTTTTCCTGCAACCTCGAGGTCTGAAGATGCCAAAGCAAGAGAAAGATGCCCAACAAGGTATCCCCATTCCATCAGATGCCGGGGACGTAGGGGCTAGCTGGCTCTTGTCACAAACTCTCCTTGCATTTCCCAAATGGGACAAAAGCCCTCCTCGGAGGCAGAGCACGGAAGGCAGGATATGCCCCCAAACCATCTTCCCAGAGAGGAAACGGAGCTCCAAGGAAGTAGGTAAAGTGGCCAAGATGGCCTAGCTCAGAAGTAGTAGTGAGGAATTGAAAGTACATTTTGTTGGGGTGCCTGGGTGGCTCAGTTGGTTAAGCGACTGCCTTCGGCTCAGGTCATGATCCTGGAGACCCAGGATCGAGTCCCGCATCGGGCTCCCTGCTCGGCAGGGAGTCTACTTCTCCCTCTGACCCTCCCCCCTCTCACGTGCTCTCTCTCTCTCATTCTCTCTCTCAAATAAATAAATAAATAAAATCTTTAAAAAAAAAAAAAAAAGAAAGTACGTTTTGTTTAAAAAATCATCCCATGCGAGGAACGGGTTGGGGCTCATTACAGTGGTGGTGGGTGTTGCTTTAAAGAAGATACCAATTTTTCTTTCCTTCGTGAAGCAGATCCACGATGCCATTTATTGGGTTTGAATCTTTACGTAGGCATGGAAATAGTGCTCTACTGATGATAAAGGAAAGGGCTGACTATTAATTATTTAAATTAATGAAAGCATAGGGACATCCAGAGTAGAACCACGTAACTGTCTCAGTCTTAGGGTAATAAATAGCAAGGCTTTACCGGAAGAAGCAAGAATATCCAATTTTTGGTAACATGTAAACTCATGAATTGGTCAAACAAAAAGTCGTGCCTGAATTCCACAGAAAAGCTAACATTTTGGTGGGGTCCCCCAGGGGCTGGAAGACATCTGGGCCATGTTCCACCCTGTCCCACAGAGTGAGAAGCAGGACAGGGTGAGCCGCCCCTGCACCCAGCGGAGCAGGACAAGCAAGGGCCCCTGACTCTGCCAAAGACACGTCCCGTCCCACTTCACATTGCCTTTTTTCCACAGAAGGGAAAAAACCACGAAGAACTTGGGCTGTGAGCTGTTTTAATTAACAAGAGAGGCGCCGACCATTTTGTGACAAGCACAGAGAGCCAAGCAGGTCTGGAAAAATGTCCAGTAGGAAGGCCTTTGTCCATGGTCTTGACTAAGAATTCACTTAACCAAACAGATAGCACCATGCTTGGCATGCAGGAAATGACCCATAAATACACGCGGACAGGATAAATCACCCGTCACGGGCGACAAATGGACAGTGTGTGGCATACCTCAGCAGACCTCATTCCAAGCTCTTCTCTGACACTGAATCTTATTTATCCCCTACAAGTGTCTCCTGTTGTTTATTTCCTACTTCTTTTTTTCCCCCTCTGTGTCTCCACTGGAATATTGCTCTAGAAGACAAGAACCGTATCACTTGTTCGCTAACCTACCCGAAGCACCAGCAGTCTCCCGGATACTCAATCCATGGGAGCTAAATGAATGAGTGATTCTTCTTTGCTGGGACTATTCATGGATATTCACTGTCTCTCCTGTTTTGGGTGATAAGAACGATGCAAAAACCCATACAATGTTAGCAGCAAAAGAGTGGTGCCTCTAATCCTAGAGTTGAGGAAAATGGAGTTCCTGGAGAGGGGGTTTCTTTTCAAGGTCATTTATCTTGTCCCTAGCAGAACTTACACCCACCATCTCTCCCCCCACTCGCAGGGCAGAGCATCCCCCATAGGCTCCCTGTGGCGTGCAGCCCTGCAGTGGTGCCAGGAACTGGTGTGCCTCGGGACCTCAGCCCCAGTCTCCATGTCCTGCCACATGACACGCTTCCTGGAACTTTGAGGGGACTCAGAGGAACATGTTCTAGAAGCTGGTGGAATGACCAGATGGGGTCTCTCACACACGGTGGCAGAGGAGGTGTGGAAGTCCCTTCTGCCTGGAGCTGAGAGGACCGCACCATGTCCTTCCTGCCCCCTCGGGCCACTGGCATCTCAGTCCACAGCCCCAAGGGTCGCTGGTTAAAGCTCATGTCTGTGTGTGCAGGGAGGAGGGAGGGACATTGCTAAGCCCGGAACACCTACTATGTGCCAAGCACTGAGCCCTCGAGGACCTTACAGGCGAGTGGAGAAGGAATAGCAAGCTGGCACTTGAGTAAACAGTGACAGCAGTTCTGGAAAGAGCTAAATCAGACCCAGTCACTTATGAAACAGCCCATCACTGAGCAGCTACAATGAGCCAGGCACTGAGCTGAGTGCCGCTCCTGTGTTCTCCCCATTGTTGCCTCCGAGGTATGAAGGGAAGCCTGTTACTGTCCCCACCTGATGACTAAAGATATTCAACTTACAGAAGCTCAAGTCTTTGCCCAGGGACATCCCACAAGGAGCTCTACATGTCTGACCCCGATGTTTGCACATTGAACCGCTGCATGAAATTCACGTGTTCCTGAAACAAGCCGGGAGTAGGTTCGCAAGGGACAAGCAGAGTGAGGGGGCAGAAGCTGGGGGACACGGGGCCTTGTGTGGCTCCCTCAAGGGACAGGGAGTGCAAAAAGCAAGGGGGAGAGCCACAGACCCAGAGAAGAGAGGCCCTTCCTTGACAAGGCTAAGGTGATGCGGGTTCTGACCCAGACCCCATGAGGCAAAGGTGGAAACATCCGGAATGAGATGCCCAGACGACATGGCCATGACATTGTGGAGATGGAGACCCTGAGACCAGAGAGAGGAGGGGACATCTCCCCAAGGACACTCTGAGCAGTGGCTGAACTCAGGACAGAAGCTGAAGGGCTGACCCACTCATTGCCTTACATCCTTCAGGATAAGTCTTCAGGGGAGAGCCTGACAACAGAAAACCTTCCTCCCTCCCTCCCTCCTCCCTCCCTTCCTCCCTTCCTTCCTTCCCCTCCCCCGAGGCCAATTCATATGGCTCCGGAGATTTAGACTCTGCCTAGCTCTTCCCTTTGCTCCCAGGGGCTTGTCACAAAAGGACCTTCATGCCTCTCTGCTGAGGGTCTTCCTGTGCTGCCTCTTGGCCTGAGCCAACAGCAGTGGGGGATCTCGCACCCCATCGTCACTCCTGACTGCGGACACCCCTGTCCTGCTTTGATGCGTTCAGAACAGAGCAATGCTTCTCAGCGCTGAATCTGAACCATGCTGCCCAATACTGACGCCCTGGTCACCCAGCCGTACGCACACGGCATACACAAACACACGTGCGGGCACACACAGGCACACGCACACACTCCGGGGCCCGGGCGGTTCAGCCTGCCGTACTCCCGGCTGAACTCGAACGGAGACCTCCTGGCTCACCGTGAATGCCGGCTCCACCACTCCCTCCAAGGCTGACGAGCCCTGCGCCGTGCACAACCCATGGGCGCTAGTGCTGGGGCCAGCACGGAGTTCCCCGCGTAAACAGTCTCACTTCATCTGCACAAAGAAACCTAGGGGGCTGATGTCATTCCTCCACTTTTACAGATAAACAAACTGAGGCCCAGAGAGGTTAAGGAACTGGCTCAGGGCCACAGAGCTAGGAAGTTGCAGAGCTGGGTTTGGCTTCTGAACCCCAGGGCAATGGGGCTGGCTATCTAGGATGCCCCAAAACGACCAAACTGGAGGGCTAGGAGAGTCTGGTGTCCATGGTTTCTTTCTAGGAGAATGTCTTTCTGAAAAGATCGGTGGGTGAAACAGATATTGTCCCCCCAATCCGCCGCTATAAGGAGCGTGGGGGACTAACAGCATGCCCTCTGTGCCATGGGTGTGCAAGAGAAGGAAGCCTGGACCGCCTTGGGCTTTGGGGAAGAATTTCCAGCTCGGTGACCCCTGGCCTGAATCTTGGAAAATAAGCATGTGATGGGAAAAATTGTAAAAGGACGGCACACTGCAGACAGAGGAAATGTCCTAAGCAGAGGCTAAGAGGAAGACACGGGCCGCTATATTAGGGAAACAGTATAAAGTGAGTACAGCTAGAAGTGGGACAAAGCAAATAGTATGAGGTCCATGGTAGGAAATAGAAAATGTAGTCTGCAGGCAGGCACTGGGGGCCTGTGGCCAGACTCAGCAGGAGGGTAATCTGTTCAGACTGTCACTTGCAATGGCTCACTTGGGCAGACATGCTGATTACCCCAGGGGAGGTTGAGATGGGGAGGCTGAGATGCAGCCTATTGCGATGCTCATGGCCTCATGGAGGCAGAGGCTGAAGCCGGAGGAAGGGCCACAGGATCAGTGACGGGAAGGGAGCCTCCCTGAACTCGTGAAAAGTCTGTGTCAGTTGGGAAGTACATTCGGCTTGACTGTATATACACTGGGTCCAGTATAGCATCCGAAGCCCACATTTTCCCCAAACCAGGCTGCTTTGGTCCTGGGGACGGCCATCAGGGCAGACGTGCATTCAGTGCTTATGACTTCATGAGGGTCAGATCCCCACAGCAGCCCTGTGATGACTATCCTTAACCCCATTTTACAGACGAGAAAACCGAGACTTAAAAATGTGCAGGGGCTTTCCCAGAGTCCTGTAACTACTGAGTCACAGCGCAGAGTTTCAGGGCGAGGTAGGGGGACCCCAGAACCCAGATACCTCTTCTCCCTATCTTCTCAGGCGCAGAAATTGGAGGCAAAGGGAGTAGGGCATTCCGCATCCCTCTGGTGGACTCACAAGAGGTCACCTTCTGGCGGCTAACCCAGGGTGCCTCGGTCCCAGCACTGTTGACATTTGATGGGGAGGCTGGTCTGTGCACTCCTGGTCTCTACCCACGAGGGGCCAGCCAATAGCAACCCCCTCCCCAAATCAAGAGACAACCAAAACCATCTCCAAAGTTTCCCAGATGTCCTCTCGGGCAGCATAGGGGAGCAAGATCACCCCCAGTTGGGAAGGGTTGATTTAATCTCATCTCTGGATGCCCTGGCAAGAGAGAGCTGTCTTTGAAATCCATTACGATCTGAGAGGAGCCCCCAGAGGCAGCTGATAATTTGTCCTCTCACCAAGAGAGTCCTCTGTTCTGCAAATTATTAATGGAGATTTTTCTGGGTGCTGAGACCAGCTCCAGAGAGGCTACCTCAAGCCCCTACCTTGGCTAGCAGAGAGGACCAGACTTTGGAGCAGGCAAGGAAAGTCTTCTCGGGAGAAATACATTCTGGGACATATTTATATGAATTAAAGGGTCAGAGTTTAAGTGGGCAATTCTGAGTTAGTCACCTGAGAGCCCAAATTAGCTTTGCTTCTCTGTGTATTAAGTCCCCTTGGGTGGACTGTTTAATGATTTAATGATGTTTAACTCTGAAGTTCTTCGAAGTGGAGGAATGCGTGCACCCCTAAGGCAGTCACTTCCTCCCCGGAGCCGGCAGTCCGCGCGCAGCACCACCCTGAGACCCCACTCCTTGCCGCGGGCCTCGCCTTCGGGGCCACCACAGGCAAAGTCTGGGCAAGCCCAGGGCTGTGGGTTAGGTCCCAGAGAGCAGGTCTGTAATTTAGAAGGAGAGTTTACCAGGAGAGGTGGAGGAGAGAGGACTTAATGAGATTCCGCTGCTCCATTTCTCTGTTCTTAGAAGGACTCTCATTTTATATTTGATCATTTCTGTAATAAGGATTCATTTTCAATGTAACGTTTACATTTAAAGTGGCAGTATGTCTTTGGCCTCTAAACACCTGCTGTTAAATCGATGGTGGGCGCTGCAAGTCCCAGCGGCTTAGAATTGAAGAAACATAATACAAACCAGATAGATGCTCAGGATGGGTACAAAGCTGTACATGTAAAAGTGCTTTTTCCATTTACAAAGATAAATGATTTTTACATGTAAGTGCACTTAAACATACAATAAGCCATGGAGTATATGTCAGTTTATCTCCATTTTACAGATGAGAAAAATTGAAGCTCAAGGCACTTACGTTATACTCCCAAGGCCGCACAGTAGGTTAAAAAAAAAAAAAAAGGGGTGGATTGTAGCCCCAAACAGTCTGGGGTCACCTCCTCAGATGATGTGGGGTCTGTCTTTACTCCCTGACCCTCCAAACCTCAACAAGTTTCAGTTCCAGTCCCTCCACCTGCCAAAATTGGACTTTGTCTTCATATACGCCAAATTCATTCCTACCAACACCCAGCCTCCTTGATCCTCAGCCTCTCCTTATTGAGTTTGCCGTTCAAATGTAGATCAAGTCGCCTGACGAGGTTGCCTGAAAGGCAAAATGAAGTATCCTGGCACGGTGGATGGCATCTAGTAAAAACGGTAGCAAATTCCGATAGCCCTTAGTATGTGCCAGTCTCTGTCGTAAGTATTTTACGTTAATTCGTTTTATTCTCCAAAGTCTGATGCAGGTATGTTTTTATGACCTTTTGACAGATGAGGAACTGAAGCATAGCAAGGTTGAATCACTTGCCCAAGGTCATATGGCTGACCAGTGACAGAGCTGCGATTGGAGCCCAGACCACCTGGCCCCAGCACCTGGGCCCTTGCAACTCTGCGACTATCCCCTTGTCTTCCCCAGCGTCCTCCAGAACTTCTGTCCCTAACAGTAACTTGACAACTACTGTAGAATGTCTGGTATTACAGCTTTATGTGTTTGTCTCATTTACCCAACTCCTCCAAAATATTTATATTCTCTTACAGTAGCATAAGAACATTTCCCGAGTCCTGCCCGGGTTGGGCAGGAAGGTGTGACATGTCAAAGTAGTCAGGTGGGACTTCCAGGGCTCTCAGCAAGCCTTGGACACACAGTTACTCTGTCGCAGTCTCGGGAGCTGTCCCATCCTCCAGTGTTTTGCCTCAGCTTCCAGCAGGGACTTCTCTTGTTTCCTAAATAATGAGTTTTTATGGCCAGAAAGCAGGGGTTTACTATCCGAGGTGAATGTTGGGAAGGGAACAGCTACGGCATGAAGCCACCCAAAGTATGAAGTACACAGAGTATAGGCAAGGGTATCAGAAGATTTATCTTTACTTACAGGGCAACCCGCTTGCATCCAGGTTGCAAAGATTTGCCCCAGAAAATGAACCACAGAAATCATCTATGGATGTAACTAATCTCTGGACGCTTTTACATTGTAGCATATAATTCAAACATTGGCTCTCGTTTCTATCACTCTGTCTCCACTGGTAGCAGGACTCACTGGCAAAACCTGGGGGAGTTTATATTGCATGTAATTATATAATAGCTAATACTTACTGAGTTTTTACTATGTGCCAGGAACTGCTCCACACACTTTGTACATATTCACTCCTTTTGTACATATTCACCTAACCGCCCCTTCAACTTCGTGACGGAGGGAGGGTAAAGGGCATTGCTCTTGGACCTCTACGGGAAAGGACCACCTCCTGGACCCTGCACTTTGGACACTGCATTCCACAAACATACACACAAAATTACTTTTATTACAATCTCATGGACTCCTTGGGGAAATGGCTGATTCTAGCACAGGGGCAGAAAGCATACAAGATGAGCCCGTAGCATCCTATAGTGCCAGAAAGTAAGGATGTGCTCAAAAATCTTAAAAAAAAAAAAAAAAGACAGAAGTACGTCTAAGGGACACAGGAGTCAACAGAAAAGACTCCCAGTGGCCAAAGCTGGAAAAATTCAGGCAAAACATTGTTTAAAATAGTATTGGATTATAGCTCAAAATATAAGATAAATATCCATCAGTCCACACTGATATAAAAAAAATGATTTAACAAAGGGGTGCCTGGGTGACTTAATCTGTTAAACGTCCGACTCTTGATTTTGGCTGGGGTCGTGATCTCAGGGGGGTGAGACTGAGCCCTGCGTCTGGCTCCCTCTGCCCCTCTCCCTGCTCCCCCCCCCTCTCTCTCTCTCAAATAAATAAATAAATCTTTAAAAAACTGATTCAAAAAATAAATGGAAGTGAAGAGACAAATCTCCCATAAAGAAGAATTACAAAGAATTTATGCAGATACTTCACCCTCGAGGAGGTGAGACCTAACTCCCACACTGGAAGTACAAGCTGCTCACAGTGACTTCCTTCCAAAGAGCACAGTATGGAAAGGGGGTGGGGGGGGATGCTGAGTAACATTCCATGGGAGAAACCTGATAAACACTACCTCAGCCAGGTGACCAAAGTCAACGTCGACCATAAGTCCTGTTGACAGTCTGCACTGCATTTCACATCTGTGGTCTTTCCAAAACCTATCAGCCCAGTAAAGCATAAGAAAAACATCAGACGAGTCCCAATTTCATTCCAAAATTCAAATCTCAAATTTCTTGAGGCCATCAAAAACAGGGAAAGTCTGAGAAGCTGTCACAGGCAAGAGGACCCAAGGGCAACAAGACTACTAAATATATATGTGATATTCTGTTTGGGATACTGGACTAGAAATAGGATATTAGGGGAAAACTGAGAAAATTTAAATTAAGTATGGACTTTAGCTAATAGCGGTGTATCAATATTGGTTCATCACTTGTAACAAAGATACCATATTAGTGTAAGATGTTAAAAACGGGCAAACTGGATGTCTAGGACGTTCTGTATTCACAATTTTCCTACAAATCTAAAACCATTCTAAAATAAAAAGTTTATTTAAAAAGTGTTTTTGAATACCTCACAGTGCCTCTGTCACATGGGAATCAGCGCCCTATATAACCATTATCATGATTAACACTATTTAGATCCTAGGGAAATGCTTGTCACTGCTCTTGCCCAATGGATGACCTTGAAACCAAGAGACTGCTTGAATGGCATGAGGTCTGTTGTCTTCAGAGATGGACACTGCTCTGGAGTCGGGGAGGATTTGAGAGAAGAGAAGATACATTAATTAGCTTGTCAAATCTTTCCTCTGGGCAGGAATGCAATAGATTCTTCTTATAACAAAGTATGATTTCTTGGTGGTGACAAGCATCCATTTTCTTTCTTCTTTTCATGTCCCAATTTAGAGTTCTCCAGTTATTCACAAATCAGTGCAGTATTCAAAACAGTGCACATAACAGCTACAGAATATTTTGCAATGTTAAGCAATTCATAGTTCTCTGAAATTTGAATATATGTAAGTCTAGACATAACATGCATGAAGCATGATACCGCTTTGTTACACAGACAACTAGATGAATATTAAATCCCAGAGTGGTGATTTTTTTTTTCCTGCAAATTTTTGATTAAATTCTCAATAAATTAAAAATACAGTTTTATTCAAGTGTTATTAAATTACTGATACTTATTCATTTTAATTTTTGTTTGCCTTTTGCTTTTTTACGTGAACTTTTTATTTAGCCTTTTGGTTTTATTATTTTTTTAATTCAATTAGCCAACATATAGTACATAGTTTCAGATGTAGTGTTCAATAATTTATCAGTTGTGTATAATACCCATTGATTTTTTTTTTTTAAGATTTTATTTGTTTATTTATTTGACAGAGAGAAAGAGAGAAAGCACAAGCAGGGGGAGCGGGAGAGGAAGAAACAGGTTCCCCGCCGAGCAGGGAGCCTGATGCGGGGCTCAATCCCAGGACGCTGGGATCATGACCTGAGCTGAAGGCAGGCGCTTAACCATCTGAGCCACCTAGGCGCCTAATACCCATTGCTTTTAATAAGTACTTTTCAATATTTGAGAATACTAACATTTTCTAAAACATTAAAAAATCATATTTTACATTTACTTTTTTATTCTTTATATTGATACTTACATTTTCAACATTGACTTCAGTTTGCATTTTTGATGGATATAAGATATGAATATATGAAAATATATACACACTTTGAATATCTATTATGTTATAATGTTTAGGTCATTATTGCCAATAGAACAAAAATTATATGCTATCTGATCATAACAACATCTTTAGTGACTTTGCTGACAAATTGAAAGAATAAATAAATTTTACGGAATAAACAAAATAATTTATGGATCACATATGCCTTGATTACTCACGCAACATCTCTGTTCCACTAACAGCACACCCAGACCCATGCGACAATAATTAAATTCAGCTATCTTTTATATTTAAATGTCTTTTAGTCATATACATACCATAGGTTACACATTTTCATTTTGAAGGTGTATTTGTCAAAGCAGGAGGATAGAAAATATTTGCTTTAAGAGTTCCCTAGCCTGGTGTACAGTTTTTAAGTACTTAGTCATTGGTATGACAGTCTCTATTTGTGCCCACGCCCTGGCCCTGCAAATATCAGTGGTCTAGACGGTAAACCTATTTTACAGACCAGAACACTGAGACACAGAGCAGTCATGGGGCTTACCTGAGACCGCACAGCTGAGAACCCTGGCAGAGCTGAATCCAAACAAGGCAGAGGCAAGGTTCTTGACCACCGAGAGACTGCCTCTCCTGGGCCTTTGGAAGTGCTTGCTGTTTGGGGGCAGTCAGCATGCTCCCTGCTCCAGTTAAAACATCTGCCTCCTTGAGAAGGTTCTCAAGGCTACCTTGTTAATAGGAAATCTAGGTCCAGGGGAAAATTCCCAGAGAAAATATCCTGGGGCTGGAGCAGAGGGAGGGGAACCTCCCTGGCACCCCCAAACCACAGCCTCTCTCTTCCCTTTATAAACATTAGAACCCTGTCTCAAATAGCAGTAGAGAAACCTAAAACAATGCATAAAAGCCCGAAAACTCAACCGTGAAGTGAGAAAAAATTCTCTCTCCTCAAAAGGTTAAAACATACACATTCTCTCCTTCCCCTCCCCCCACGGAGACCTTCTACCATCTCCGTTCTTCCAGACCCCTCTCTTGCGGACACCTGAAAGCGGGAAGCAGGAGGAACCCCGTCTCCAGCCCCACCCCACCGCCCCCAGTTTCCTTTCCTGACAGCCCAGGCAGAAGAAATTGCTGCCAGGCTGTAATTTAAAGAAAACCAGTGCAAACTTGAACTAACTTTATGTGGGTGATTGATGGGTCGAGGGGTTTTTTTTTCCCCACTTGCATTAGATTCTTGCAAGTAGGTATTATGATCCCAACACATCTAATATTATTCTTTAATCCACTCAACAGCAATGTTTGGCATCTAGCTTTATAATAAAAGGTATCAATTAGCTGCTGTCGATGTTTTCAGAGGCAATATCTAATTACAGTCACTTGCTATAGGCTATCTTGTTAAAAAATTTGAGCAGAATGAGTAAGTATTCCTGACAAGTTCAATGCATTATTAAAGGTGTAATTACTCACTTATTGCTCATGTAATCCTGAGTTAATTATGTGACTTCAAAATTCATCACTTTTATGTTTATTGAACTTTGATAAGTTCACCCATATCTGATTTATCCCGATGATCTGTTCCCTTGCTTATTTCAAACTGAATCTCCTAGACCGGTTGGTTAGAAAGTGAATAGACTTTGGATTACTCTAGACCCAGAACTGTCAGCAATGGTTATCTTGTGGGGGTAAGGGGGCATCCAAAATGGCCATTTGTAGGGGACCCCAGTATGGAGGAAAGGTAGAGGTGACCTAAGAATATTTTCAGGTAGCCACAAGGTCAGTCCTGAGTCATTTCCAGGAAGTGGGCACACATGTCCTTTACCACATATTTCTGCTCCACAGATATTTGTGGACTACTGAGGGTCTAGCCAAGCTGGGAACAACCTGTGGCCGTGGTCAGGGTTTTGCTCCTGGTGACTAAAATTAAGAGAACCCCAATGTTGAGATACTGTTACATAGAGATGCCAATTCTGATTCACCCAAACCTTGAAAAAGGTGGCTCCAAGCCACTTGCAGATAAATGCCATGTGAGGAACATGGTACAGAAGCAGAGGGAGTGTGATAAGCTCAGGGCTAGTCATGTGCTACATTCCCGCTGGCCTTCTCTTGGGTGCAGGCTAAGAATGTTCTGTCTGTCTTCCTCTCCCTTTGATCATCATCACACTTCTGGGCAGCATTTCATCTGACAGTCCCTTCCACCCCTGAGAGCAGAATCCCGTTCCTTAGCCCGTCTGAGCCCGAGTTTGCACATCTGAAAATGGGTTGAGCAGCCGGGCCTCATCTGCCTCTGAGAGTTCTTGGGAAGCCAAGGTCTTCACAAATGTGGCTGATAAATAAGGAAAATCTTTTCTGTACTGTGGGAGGCCCAAGGCACTTAGTGCTCCTTCATAGCCCTTCACCTGTCGTGACAACCACATTTGATATCCCTTGGGCAAATCTGAAGTTCCTTAAACACTTCCACTTAATATTTAGCTCTGCCCCCTTTTATTCCCCAATGTGTGACTCATGATGTCTGGAATGAACTTTCTACAAGCAATGCCTGCCCCTTCAAATAAGCCTTGTGGAGACAACTTTTCCAAACAAATAGTAAGACATGCTAATTATCCTTGAATAGAGTCTCGGTCTAATGGGCCAAATACATAAACACAAGTTCACAGTATAATAGGCCAAAGAACATCAAAATGGTGTTCCAGGGACAGAGAGGTTCAGGCCCACAGCTTCTGAGTCTGGAAGGATGAATGGGTATTTCCCAAAGACAATGGGAGAAAGGGCCTCCGTGCTGGGTAGGGTTGGTAGAGGTGAACAGATGGGAGAAGGCACGGCATTCATGCAGAAGGACTGGAATGTCACTGTGTCTGCATCATGGAGAAGTGTTGCAGGAGAGAGAAGGGAAGGACGGAAAGCAGAGAGGAAGGTTGGAGTCAGATTGTGAAGGACACTGCATTCCCTTCCATGAAGACTCCAACTTGGCTGACAGCAAACAGGGTAACTGAAGTTCAACCGATGCTGGCATGGCCTGATTTCTCTGGGGGCTACATTATGAAGTTCTCAAGGGATATCTTCTTAAGATATCCCTACTGAATTGGGATTTGCTTTTCAATCACTATATAAAGATATATGATGATAGGTAGAGAAACTTGTTTTGTTTTGGGGAAAATAATGGCAAGTTTAGGACCTCAAAAATGTTAAATTTCCTCGAGCCCAGTCTTCTTAAAGCAATCCTAAGCATTTCTAAGCAGCCCAGGAACAGCTTCTTCATTACTTGCACCATTACCTGTCTCCCTGCGAGGAGGCCTTGATTCTGCCCATGTCAGCAACTCTGAGCAAGACCATCCCCTTCATAGGTTTGAAGACAGTTCCTCCTGGTCCTCTGAACCTCCTTTTCTCAAGACGAAACACCCTCAATTTCTCCAGTTGCTTCTCAGATACTATGGTTCCTGGATGAGCCATGATTCTGCTCATCACTTCTGGGGTGTCAGGGACCCAGTGTGGTGCCCACCACTGCTGGCACTCCGGGTTTGTCCCAACAGATGCTGGGAACCTTGGCTTGGCACTTCCTAGGAGTCTCAACAGCAGAAATAAGCTGAAGAGAAATAAGCAGCCCTAGGGAGAAGTTTAAATTGTCTGCAAGAAGAGAGAGAGCAGCAGGTCAATCTCCCTTATTTATCCCATTTCTGAGCATTATTTCTCATCATCCTTTGATGGAGCAACTCTTGCCCATGTCCTGAGTGGATTCATCACCCAAGATACTGCCATCATGAGCACCCTTAGACCCTCAGAAGTCAACATATGTGGTGCTGCTGATCCTGGATGCTGGAGACATCTTACCTACCAAGGGACACCCGGGGAGGCAAAAATGCAGTCATTACTCAGGTGGCGACTTTGTTCCTGTTCAAAGGAAGAATCTTCAATTAAGCAAAAATTGATTTTCTAATGATTTTTTTTTCTCCTGCTGGCCATTGGCGGAGTGCTTGAGCCAGCTCCAGCCCTGCCTTGTAGCAGAATTAAGCTGTTTGCCGCTGCTGACAAAAGAGTTGGCTTCAAGTGTGGGAAACAACTTCATCCTTTTATTTTGGGGGAAAAACAGAGGATAGTGCCCATCATGGAAGGGGAAGAGATTCAACTGACACCAACCAAAAATGGCAGGTCCTTGGGTTGGAAATGCAGAGCTCCGCGAGCGCTAAGGGTCCTTTGTCAGCTACTGGTGGCAGCAGCACCCTGGGTGTCTGAGCCGCCACGTGCTCTCAGGTACAACCAAGACGAGCATGATGTGGAGGCGGCGCATGGCAACACAAGGAGACTCAGAAGGAAAACCTTAAACTGTGAGCTGTATTAAGCCATTCTCCAACCTGCTTGCTAAAGGAACGTGTCCTTTCTTCCTCAGGCAACCGCCAGATCTGGATTTTGATGTTCATGCTTGCAAATGGGTAAAGAGGAGGGCCAAGAAGGAAGTTAGGAGACATGAGCTAGATCGACATGAGAAAGGGCAGAGCAGATCATGGAGGGCAGGTGTAGGCTGGCTGTGGAGAAAGTTCTTCTGGCAGGCAGGTGGCGTGGGGGTGGGGCTAACAGGGCAGCCTTCGGCAAAGGTGTGCCTGGGTTGACAGGTGGAAGTGTTGGGCCTTCCAAGACTTACCAAAGAGGTAGAGCACTGACAACGACTGCTACTGTGAGCTAAGTTGAAAATAGGAGACAGGCCAGCAAGCAGGAGCTGAGGGAATCAGGAACACTTTGGCACATGGAGTCCAAGGTGCACGTAAGATGCTAGGTAGATTGTTCTGGAAGTGACTTGTGAACAAAGCAAGCATGTTGAGAATTCAGTGTTAGTATTCAGGTGTATCCCTTAATGAGGTGTGTGTGTGTGTGTGTGTGTGTGTGTGTATAAAATATCACATAAGCTAATACACAGCCACACAGCCAGACCAAACATGACCTGTGAGGAAACCATAGTTAGGCTCCCCTGCAGATGGAACTGGTAGCGGGGAATTGAAAGTCCCCTGAGGGACTGCCACTTCCTGGGATGTGGGCTCCAGCTTCCTTAGTGAAATCCAGAGTCTCTGATCTTCTCTTCAAAAGGAGATACTTCCCTTTGCCTCCATGTTTCCCTTTTTTCCTTGAAGTTTTTACCTTGGCCGTTAATTAAGAATCAACATCCTAGACTTGTACCGGAGGGACCTTATTGGCACTTAGTAGCCCAGATGAGTGTATTCTCCTGAGATACCAACTCGATTTGCTTGTGGAGGTCAAACGTTTAGCCACCAGCCCCAACAGCCCTGACAGCCCACAGTAGGCACCCCCAGTGGGGGAAAGGCTGGCTGTGGCTGGATTTGGGTAAGCAGAGGACACTTGGATTAAGAGAGGATCTCATTCTCATTGCCTTTCCCGTGGGATTCTCAAAACGTTACTTCTTATGTCCCACCTTGGAATTAAAAGATACAGACAGGAAATAGAAAGTGGTATCTAGTCCTTAACGTTTCCTGAGCACTTACTGTATAACAGCTCCAGCCACAGCTAGGTCATGACTTACGTCCTCTCACTCAGGAGTCCAGACTTGACCCTCTGAAGTGGGATGCCACTCCAAATTGATGGAACTGCCTCCGAGCTGTATGACAAAAAAGACATGTTTTTACTTGGTCCCTCCATGGAGTCCTCTTAAATCTTCTGATATCTTCTGCTTTACCTCCTCGAACCTCAGCTTCGACCACACTCATTCCTCTTGGCCTCCGCCTCGTGATACATGGTTAAAATAATGGTCCCAACAAATCAGCTTCTCTCTACCCAGGCCCTATGCGTTGAGATTTGTAGCTCCTCCTACTGAGAGGTGGAGCCCATTTCTCTACCTTCATGGACATGGGCTGGCCTTGGGATTTGACTTGACCTTTAGAATGTGGCAGAAGTGACATTGGGTGCATTCCAGGGCTTTGGCCTTAATAAGTCTTACAGATTCCACTCTTACCTTCTGGGAACCATTAGAGCACCATGCTCTAAAGAAGCATGGGATGAAAGACAACACCAAGAGAGACCCAGCCTTCATAGCTGTTCCAGCTGACCCATCCACTGACTGCAGCTAGAGGAGAAGAAATGATGGCCTGTTGTAAGCCACTATTTTGTGGAGTAGCTTGTTCTGCAGCAATAGATAACTGATACTTTCCCAAGTGTAGAACTCAAAGTGACAATGGCAAGAACTCCCCATCTTACCTTCCCTCTATCCCACATGTGGCCCCCTACATTAAGATGTATCCCAAGGGGCACCTGGGTGCCTCAGTCAGTTAAGTGTCTGGCTCCAGCACAGGTCATGATTTTGGGGTCCTGGGATCAAACCCTGCATGGGGCTCCACACTCAGCGGGGAGTCTGCTTGTCCCTCTCCCTCTGCCCCTCCTCCCACTTGTGCTTGTGCTCTCTCTCTCTCTCTCAAATAAATAAATAAATTTTTTAATTAAAAAATAAATAAATAAATAAGTAAATAAATAAATAAATAAATAAATAAAATGTATCCCAAAGCTTCACCCATTCTCCCCCTATTTCAAGGAGAAGATGTCCCTCTTTGCCAAGGTGACTGGTACTAGTGATTCTATCATCTGCTCCCTGCTCTAGGATCAGCACCCTCAGCTGTCTGCTCCTTTGTGAATCTACCTTTCTTCATGGTTTTTCCATTCTTTGAATATACCTCTCATATCTCCTCAAATCATCTGCTGACTTCTCTAAACTACTGTCTCCTTGGCTCACTCACTGTCTTCTCCTCAGCTTGAGGGTCTTAAGTGTGGGCTCAGGGAGCCCTGGATTGGAGATTCAGTTCTACCACATACTGTCTCAATGATCTTAGGTAAGTTGTTTAAATTCTCTTAGCTCAGAAATAAGTCAAACAGAGAAAGACATGTATCATATGACCTCACTGATATGAGGAATTCTTAATCTCAGGAAACAAACTGAGGGTTGCTGGAGTGGGGGGTGGGGTGGGAGGGATGGGGTGACTGGGTGATGGACACTGGGGAGGGTATGTGTTCTGGTAAGCGCTGTGAATTGTGCAAGACTGTTGAATCTCAGATCTGTACCTCTGAAACAAATAATGCAATATATGTTAAGAAAGAAAAAAAGAAGAAGAAGATAGCAGGAGGGGAAGAATGAAGGGGGGGAAATCGGAGGGGGAGAAGAACCATGAGAGACGATGGACTCTGAAAAACAAACTGAGGGTTCTAGAGGGGAGGGGGTTGGGAGGATGGGTTAGCCTGGTGATGGGTATTGAGAAGGGCATGTTCTGCATGGAGCACTGGGTGTTATGCACAAACAATGAATCATGGAACACTATATCTAAAACTAATGATGTAATGTATGGGGATTAACATAACAATAAAAAAATAAAAAAAAAATAAAAAAAAAAATTCTCTTAGCTCAGTGTTCTGGCACATAAAATGGAGATCCCCAGAGTACCTAAGTCACAGTTTTTGTGTCTGTCTTTTTAATGGGGATATTCACTGAGAGGAAAGAGCCAGGTGCCTGACTCCTGTGGTCACACCTGTTCCCACCATCACAGTCCTCCCCTTGCCACCTAATGGCAGCAGTGACCTTGCTTTCCTGAAGAGCTGAGATTGGAAAACAAAATAGGGTTGGACCATGGTGTGCCTTGAGTGTCTACTAAGGCCTTTGCCCTTGATACCATGGGTGATACATTGCTTCAGAGAAAGACAAGATGCCCTGTTGGCCCAAGCGAATGTGCAAGCACCAACCGGAACCCTTCTGTGTGTGAGAACTGTTTCTAGCCAGCATTCAGAAGCCTCAGCTCTTTCTCTCATCTTCATGACAGAAAATAGCACAAGGCTTTACAGAACTGGGGAAAAGAAAGAATGGATGGTTTATAGAAGTAAATGAACCCTTGTTGATTGAGTGAATAACTGCCATGGCATATGCTTGGTCCCCTGTGACGCTTGTAAGTGTTTATAACATATAAATAAGTCAGGTGAATATCTCTACTTTGCAGATGTGCTTTTTTTTTCACCTGAATTATTCAGTCTTTTAGGGACATGATTCCTAATCTTGACCATATGTTGTCTGGGGGCTTTGGGACTCATGGTTCCCCTTAGAAAGAGAATGGGAATGAGGGCAGGTGTGGAAATCCCAATGCCTGTGCCTGTTTTTCCACATTTTACCCAAGGATGGGGCTCAGGCGGGTAGGACTACCCTGGGAAGGTGGGGCAAGTGGAATGTTCTCTGTGCAGCTGTGTACCACATGTAATTTAGGAGGGTGAGCTGGTTCAGACCACCCACAGTGCAGAGGGGACTAAGAATAGGAACCTTGAGCACCTGGGCTGGCTGAGGAACAGCCAGCTCCCAGGGTCTGTCCCTCAGCCCCATTAAATAAACATGGAGCTCCAGCTCCTTATATTAGGTGGATGAAAAGAGAGAAAATTGTAGTGTAATAGGTGCTATTTAATTCCACCGTTTTTACTCTGTAACCTGGTATCTGGAATAACTCACGCAATGATGACGACCTTAGGTATTTCTTTTAATTATTCCAGTGCTACCTTGTTGCCCAGCTCCGCTGTGAGCACTCAGCTACTCCAAGCAAAGCCATCCTAAAGATTTCGATTAAATCCTGGCCTCTTCCCAACTGCACACAAATTAAAAGCATTACTGGGCGGTCCTAGCATCAGCTCTTGGAAGTGTTGTTATATAAAGAAGGAGGAAGGTTGCCAAAGGCTTGTTGGCATTTCCTCAGCCACAGGAGAGGATTAACCCCTTGGGTTTCTGGGATAGAGAGATTTTTTTTTTCCTCTCAATTTCAATAGTTGTTTTTTTTTTTTCTTAACTTCTCCTTCAACCACACTTTGAACAGATTTATGATGTGGAAGGTACCAATGAGTTTTTAAATAGCACATTTTCCTGAGAAGCTCTGGGGATGGCCCTTAAGACTTCACATTGCTAAGAAGATGTCTCTGCTTGTCACAAGTTGGCCAATTTTGCTTTGTGGGGAAGAGTCTGGCTTGGGAGGCCTCCCCAGGTAATTGTCTCATTTGTTTGGGGACTTGAATAAGAGACTCTGGGTCAGCTATGACTTTAAAGTCAGTCTCCATTAGTGACCAGAGGAATCTAGAATCATTGCCCAAGGCTCTGTTCTCCACAGCAGCCTGATGCCACTAGCTTACGGTCCCCACCCCTCTACCCTCTTGTGCAACAGACTGACAAGAGGCAAGAGGTGAGAGGTAGGGCACCCAAGCACACCTAAAGGAAGGTGAGACCAAATCCCATTCGCCAGACCCAGGGAGGAAACTGAAGCTCACAGGTGCACGAGGCCTGCTTGAGGCCAAGCATCCTGCATCCCACAGATGGCGACACTGAAATCAAGTCCAGGTGTTTTGACTCCACCTCCACCTCCTACTTTTTTCCACTTCATCATGCCAAGTCTCGCCAGGAGGACTGCCCATCGTACATCACAGGGGGATGTGATGAGCCAAGGGGATGTGATGAGCCAGGAGGGGAAGGCATGAGCCAAAGTGAGCAGAGGCCAGGACCTGGGAGAATGGGAATTCCCACTGGCAAGTGTGCCTCTCCAGCCCCAAGACTTTTTTCAACTTTATTTCGAAGTGCTCTCATTATAAGTGTACAGCGGGATGAATTCTCCCCAAACTGAGCACGCCCATAAACTAGAACCCAATCAAAAAACAAAACATTACCTCCTCCCAGAAGCTTTCTCATATTCTCTCCCGGTCACTACCCTGCCCAAGAGTGACACCGACTGATGTCTAACCACGTAGAGCAGCTTCACTGCTGTCATGCTTTATATCAATGGAATGACCCAATATGGCCTCTTTTTAGTTGGTCTTCTTTCATTTAACATCTTCTCCATTGCCCGATCTATCCTCATTCATGTGTGTGTGGTTGTAGGCAGTTCTCATTGCAGTATGGTATTCCATTGTTTAAATAGAACACAATCATATAAATGGTAAGATTTATGTTTATTATTGAGGAGCATTTGCCACCCCAAATGTTTTTGACTGGCTTGATGCATATTTTGTACCTTTGAAATTTTGCCTGGTGCATCTCTTAAAACCTATGCCACCTGCCCACATTGTCAAGGAAATGCCATCCTGACAAAAACTTCCCCACCAAGTTCTGGGCTATGATGGCGCTTTTGGTTTCCAGGTAATCTCTTACCTTCGAGGGAAGAGAGTACACTTGGATATGTTCGTGTTTTGGGTTTTTTTTTTTTTTTTTCATTTTTCCCAGCCATCATTAGAGAAAAGCTTAAGGCTGAAAAGGATCATGGATTCCAGGGATGAGAAATAGGTTTCAGTTCTCCTGGGCCAACCCTCATGTACTGAAAATGGTCTTCTGGGCTTTACGATGAGAAGGCGCCCTCTCAGGTCAGCAGCTGTGATGGATTAACAATGTCTGCTGCTGGTGAGTGTGAGGGGAACAGGTGCCATCTGATGTTTTGTCCAACCTCCTTGATACGGACAAGTCCCTGAAACCTGGTCCAGTCAAGGACAGAACTGGGCAAGGACCCATTCTCTCTGTAGGTTACTGAAAAATCACTGAAATTGTTGTCATGTTCATCATAACATGAAGACCTGTTAGAACCTGTTAGGAAGAGACTTCTGGAGGCATAAATTATCCTCTTTTCTAAGAGAAGTCTAGTTAGGAAATAGAAAAAGCAAAGGAGAAAAGAGAGTGAGCCTGTGGGCTGGTACGGCAGCCACCCCTTTGCTTCCCCCTCCCCCATTTATCCAGTCCCACGTCCAGGCGGGCTGCTCTCACAGGCTCTGTGGCCCAGGTCCAGAGACGAACCTGCCCCACTTAAGAAAACACTCTCCTGTCTCCATCAATCAGTGGGCTCCCACTCAGAGCCCCTCTCGCCATCCCCTCCCCAGCAAGACCCAGATGTTTTATTTATGGGCTGATCTCTTTAGGAGGGAGCCGAGTCAGATCTTGCTTCCTATTATTCATGAGCCTTAGGTAAAAGGAGGCCACAGAGGCAGATGAGAAAAGCCTTCAATCAAACCTTGATGAAATAAACTAATTAGGAAGATTACACCTCCATAATGATGTTAATTGTGCAGACAGGCAATCTCAGTCTTCCCAGCTGACTCGGGCTCTGCCTCCTCAAAGCCATCCTTCAGCATCTCCAGAAATCAATGGCAGTCCCTCCCCGTCCTGTGAAAACTGCCTGAGCCACTGCCAGGAGCCCAGGGCTTCCCCCCAAGTGATGACCAAAGCCTTGGTTCTTGGTTCTCTTGCTAGTTCTCCTGCAAGGAATAGGAGCGTTCCCAGGGCCCTCGAAAACACTGGCACATACCATTGTTGCCATCGTCATTAGTCAGCTAGGAACAGTCAGAGGTCTTCCTAAGAGTCAGGCTCTCAGAAGGCAACCAAAAGTGGACATGGGGTTTCAACCTCCCCCCTGCTCTCCGCCCACCCCACCCTTCATCCCCAGGCTCACTGCAACTAACAAGTGTCCATACAAATTCCCTTAAGTGAGAATCAGAAAAAATATTCACTCATTCATTCATTTGTTCATTCATTCATTTGCTGCTTCCTTCAAGAAACACCTAGTAGGGGGCTCTTCAGTGCCAGGCACTGTTCCTAGGAGTGAACGAGACAGACAGCTCCTGCCTTCGCAGACCTTACCCCAATGAAGGGAGGAAGCAATAAACAAACATGTACGTGAGTGATATGTTGGACGGTGATGAATGCCGTGGGGAAAAGTGAAGCTGGGACAGACAGCTAGGGAGCACGGAGGGGCAGGGACACTTGCATGATCCTCAGAGCTTTCCTTGCAGAGGTGACATCTGAGCACAGCTGGAGAGAGTGGAGGAGCCAGCCGGTGGGGAGGGAAAGCCAGCAAGGGGATCGGCAGGCACAGATGCTCCGAGGCAGAAGGGAAGTGTGTGGGCAAAGACCCCCAGAGGGATAGGGCAGAGTGAGTGACACATGGTTGGGTGTGATAACTTAATAAACAACTTCTTCTCCTGATGGGCTCTCAGATCCATGCAGGCAATGTCTGTTTGGTCACTTCTTTCCCCCCTGTGGTATTGTAGCCTCTGCCCAGCACACTGCCCGGCATATGGTATATGTTCAATACATACTTGTTGGTTGAATGAATTATTCATTAACTAATGAGGAAAGTGAGTGATGCTAAGACTCCCTGCACCAAAGAGAGGGTCCGATGCAGGTGTCGAATGGCCAGCAGGCTGAGGCATGGGCCTGGGTGTGGAGAGTTAAGAGATCAATGTCCCAGAGGCTACCCAGACCCCAGGCTAGGGAGCAGAGGAGCCTGTTTGTTCAACTCCCCCAGCCTCCTCAGCCTCATCAGATGGCGACCTGACTGTCCCACAGCCGGCTAAGGAGAGAGCAGGGTGGTTTTCCTACCTGAGGCAATTCCGGACATAAACTCTACAAAGTTATTCCAAAGAACAGAATTCTGCGTGCATCATATTAGTGATGATACTGCCACGGGTGGAGTTTACGGAGTGGCAAGGCGTTTATATGTCTAAAATACACTTTAAAATGCAAAAATAAATAAATAAATAATGCAAATAAAGCAACTATGAAGTGCCACATTTAACTATTAAATAAGTGAAAATACAAAATAAAATGTTTATACTCGGTGCTGGCCAGGAGGTGATGAAACTCATGAAGAAGGAGTTGTCAGAGTATATATTGGCAACACCTTTTCAGAAAAAACTTGGCAATAGATTTCCAGAACAATAGAAAGAGCTTGTGCATATAACTCAGTGGTAATTCTGGGAATGTACTCAAAGTAAAATTCCTAAATATAGAAAATCTGTATGTTTGAAGATATATATTCCAGCATTATTTATAACAATGAAAAAATTTGTAAACAACTTAAATATTCAAAAACAGGGCTCTGGTTACTTTAAGTTTATATATATAGTTACTGGAGCTGTGCGCAACAATTAACATTTTCCTACTAAAATGGAAACACAGACACATGTTTATAAAACTGGGAACTGCATTAATGGACATTCAGAAACGCATACATTATATTTCAAGTATACATTTGCATATGGACAAAGACACAAAATGAATAATCAGGGATGAAAGTTGTTTTGTTTGACTTACGCGAATACATTTATTAAAGAAATGCAAAACAACAAAAGGTAAGGCCTGGAGTTATCTAACGTTTCTACCTTGACCTGATACATAATAGCGATAGAGCTAGGTGTGACATCAGGTCAAGGAGGAGGAGCTGAGGTACCAGGAGAGCGAGAGGCAGGCCCATCTCCCGGTGCGATTTGCAGATGGGTTCGACTGTGCTTTTTTTTTTTTTTTTCTTTTTTTAATATTTTTTTTTTTTTTATTTTTATCCCCATACATTACATCATTAGTTTTAGATATAGTGTTCCATGATTCATTGTTTGTGCATAACACCCAGTGCTCCATGCAGAACGTGCCCTCCTCAATACCCATCACCAGGCTAACCCATCCTCCCAACCCCCTCCCCTCTAGAACCCTCAGTTTGTTTTTCAGAGTCCATCGTCTCTCATGGTTCTTCTCCCCCTCCGATTTCCCCCCCTTCATTCTTCCCCTCCTGCTACATTCTTCTTCTTCTTTTTTTCTTTCTTAACATATATTGCATTATTTGTTTCAGAGGTACAGATCTGAGATTCAACAGTCCTGCACAATTCACAGCGCTTACCAGAACACATACCCTCCCCAGTGTCCATCACCCAGTCACCCCATCCCTCCCACCCCACCCCCCACTCCAGCAACCCTCAGTTTGTTTCCTGAGATTAAGAATTCCTCATATCAGTGAGGTCATATGATACATGTCTTTCTCTGTTTGACTTATTTCGCTCAGCATAATACCCTCCAGTTCCATCCACGTCGTTGCAAATGGCAAGATCTTATTCCTTTTGATGGCTGCATAATATTCCATTTCGACTGTGCTTTTGAATCAAAATCAATGGAGGACATTTTGTTGTTGTTGTTGTTGTTGTTGTTATTGTTGTTGTTGTTGTTTGGATACAGCAGTCCAGACTGCCCCCCCCCCCCCCCCCCCCCGGGTAATCGTGATTCAGTGAGGCCAGGGAATTCATACTTGCAAACAGCTCCCCAGGTGATGTGATAACAGCCACGAATATGAGTAACAGAAACCAGCAGTGGTGGCTCGAGTGCCCCCGAAGCCTTGGTACCAAGGGTGCCATCCCGTGGGTGGTCCCTGCCTGCCGGGCGCTGCTCCCCCAGCTCTGATTGGACCGTTCCCGTCGGGATCCTTCCAATCAGCTGATGGAACAGGAAGCACGCCCCTCCCACTTCGCAGAGGAGGAGACAGGCGTCAAGAACCACGGAAATGCAGACCGCTGACCACCTGACCTTGCACGACCGGACCTTCCTTCCGTGCGGACCTGGCCCCAGGAGCGATGTGCAGTCTCCCCACACACAAGCTTCGCGCTGATGGCTGCCGTTCAAGCCCCATTTCCACACGTCTGGGACCCCACCCCTGCTGGCACAATTCTTCTTAACCTGGCTCCCTCCCTGCTCCCTCCCTTACCCCGGCCCCCACACAGGCCTGACGCGCCTGCCTGCACCGGACGGCTCTCTGCCGCTGAAGATTGATTACATGCAAACAGTTTCCGTAGCAATCGGCACACATTTTAACAAAATCCAAGGCAGCCCAAGTCAGACTAATTGTTTCAGAGCACAAGCCATGTGCTCTTGGTGACCTGGAGGCCCCACCAAGTCCCCAAGGCGGGTTTGAGCCATGCCTGGCTTTTTGTCACACAAATCCGAGGAATTGCTTAGCAGGAGCGGCAGAGGGGATTTCAGTGTTTGCAATCCAGGCAGCAAACTGCTTTCACGCAGGAAGTTATTCTTTCATTCATTCGCTAGGTTCATTCGGGGGAAATAGAAGCATGGCCATCCCTGGGCCTGGCAGAGTGGCGAGCATCAAGAGCAGAAAGGAAGACAAAAAACTAAGCAGGGTCCCTGCCCTCCAGGGGCTCACAGTCGGGTCGGAGCAGACAGGCATTAATTTAAAGAATTGTGTGGAAAAATGTATGATGACGGGCAGATAAATGCTATGAAGTGCTATCAGCAGTGACCAGGGTTCCTGACCAGTTGGGAGGCCAAGAAACTTCTCCAAAGGAAGGATAATGGGGTAAAGAAGGATTGGGGTAAAGAAGAGGGAAGTATATCATCTCCAGGGAATGCCCTTTACCTTACGTAGGCTCCACCTGCAATAAATACTCACTAAATGATCAATGACTGGCTTCTATGTGGCTCATTTCAAACTTTAGAAACTTCGGGGGAGAAAATTCCAGGAAATTGGCCCTCAATAACTAGGACTCAGGGGAATTCCTGGTGTTTTTGAGCCTTCACACGGTTTTCTGACCCAGAGGTGCTGAAAGAGGGTAGTGGGGTGGGCGACCAAAGTGGCGGGGGGTCTGCCGTGTGGGGCACGGAGGGACCCTGGAACTGAGCCACTTGGCTGACTGTCAGAAGTGAGTCTGGTGTCACGAACTCCCCTGTGACCTGAGACAGGGAGGTCGCCCCCCCGAGCTGTGTAACTGTGGTCAGTACGGTGACAGGTGCCCGACTGTCTTTGACCTTGGCATTGCAAGCACAAGGGCCGGAGTGAGGGCCTCCTGCCCAGGGCCTCAGGGCCACTCAGTCACAAGCTCCTGGTGCTGAGCTACCTGAGGGGCTCTGGGGGATTAGAAAGAATTAGCCACACACAAAGGCCAACATTAGCAAGGCTGCAGAAAGCTGAGGAAAGGTCAACTCTTGCTCCTTCTGCCCCCAAACAGAGGAAATTGTAAGCCTGGCCTCAAAGGCCTCCAGTGGGCTTTGCAAACAGAGCCCCAGGGGCTGTTCCAAACAAAAGCTGGTCACACTGTTTGAAGCAAGGTTCTCCCACACACTGACAACAATCATAGTTGCGGAGAACAATGGACAGAATAAAGCCCCAGGGAGCAGGCCACTGAGAAATCCACTGCTCCTTTGCACCTGCAAAGAGCTGCTGCCTCCCTGGCCCCTCCCCTCCAGCCCTGCCAGACCCCAGAAGCACCCTGGCTTTCCTCCAAACCCAGATCCCAGCAAGGTCAGAGGAAGACTTCAATCCAGGACTTCGAGTGGCACCACAGCCTGGTGCTGGCACCTGGAAGGTCAGGATTTCTTGAGCAGGGTATTTGCTCAAAAATGCAGATTCCTGGGTGGCACCTGCCAGAGAGCCCAGTCTAGGCTAGAGCCCGAGAATCTGCATTTTTAACAAGATGACATCGGTGGTCCGTGGGTCATTGATCTGAGAAATACCTTTGAAGAGGCTGGATGCATTTTTATTAACCTCGTACAGACTTCTTGGAGAATCTGCTGAAACCTATGGAAGTATTCTGGAAAAATCCACATGTGCATTTTTTACCAGGGTTTGAACAATTTCAGGGCTTGATGGAGTGTGCTGAAGCACGGTCCCTGTGTCTTGGTGGGGGGGGCCATCTGAGGTGGAACATTGGAGGCCTGGGGAGAAAGAATTGAATGCCCAGGTCACTGGGTGATGTCTCAATGGGAGAAGAGTCCTGCTCTTCTAAACCCTGGCATGCCATCACGCCAGGTACTTGACTTCCCACTTGGGAGGTCTGGAGCAGCAAGAAAGGACGTTTAATAAAAGATAGGGACCTGGCTCCCCTGAGCTGAGGGTCATGCCCTTCTCAGGAGGCACGAAAATGTGGGTCTACTAAGGGGAGGTGCCGATAGGGACGGTGGGAGCCTGTGCCATTCTGTGCAGTTAAGAGTGGGAAAGAGGAAGCATTTACCAGTTTTTAAGAGCAAGGGCATCTGACAAATCAGTGCTGTATCTAGGTTCTGCCCTTTATTAGCCTTGTGACCCTGGAGATGTTACTAGATTTCCCGAAGCCCCAGCTTCCTTTCATTGGTAAAATGCAAATGATATTACCAAACTCACAGGGTTTTGTGAACATAAAATAATGAGATTGAAGCACTCCGCATAGTGCTGGGCACATGATAAGGGCTCAGCAAACTGCTTATTAACATTATCATTCCTTTTCTTGAAATTCAGACTGCCCCGGCCTCTTCCAGTCAAAAAGATGGCGTCTTCTTACTCATTCTGGTATCCTACAAAGCACCTAGTACTTCATAGAACAGGTTTAAAGTTTTAATAGATGTTGGAAGGGAGGGGACAGAAAGAATAAGAGAGAGAGAGAGAAAGCCAATGAATGAATGAATGAATGAATGAATGAATGAAATTAACAAAAAGCATCCAGGTTGCTGAGCTGGGATCTTCATTTTGGGCATCCTGGTATAAATCCTCAGCATCACCATGCCAGGTCAAAATTAGATTTCCTAAGCAGAGCCAAGTTCACTTATTTCCGGTCTTTCCTATGCCAAAGAAGTGTACAAAATTCATTGTGCTTGTTGGTTCAGAAACCTTGTCCTGCATTTCAGGGTAAAGCCGCCTTAGCCACCATGGAGACTGTCGGTCTCCGTTTCCTGCCATCAACAATTAAGTGGGCATTGTTAATTAAATTATCATCGCACTTAATTGAGAGTCAGATAATAGTGATTTTAATGAACTTGAACTGCTTTTGGGTAAGACTATGCAGCATTGGAGGAGCAAACTCCCTGCTATATTGCTAATCGAATTCAATCATTTCTGTTGAAGTGGATAATAACAATCATACCAATACGCTGGACCTTTGTTTTAACGATGTGGAGTGGATTTAGCATGGGGGCGGGAGGTAGTTATCCAGAACCTATTTGGCTGGGATGGGAGGGGATGTGTCCAGAAGCATGGATGTCACAGTTTAAGAAACAAATTTGGAATTTTCCAGCAAGATATGATATCTCTCCAACCACATCCAAGGTAAGTCATCTCATAAATGCCAGTGTAAAAACCATCAAGACTTGGGTTCATGGATTCAGCTAATGTCAGTCGCCCATCCCAAAAGATCAATTTTTCTATCAGGAATGTTAAGTGGAGAAGACCAGCTGGAGTTATTTGAAGTCAGAGTGGAAGACTGTTTTAAAGCAGGGGTCGAAAAACATTCTGTAAAGAGTCAGAGATTAAATATTTTAGGCTTTGTGGGCCATATGATTTACTCAACTCTGCTGTTATAATGCAGCTTTAAATAAACGGATGTAGTTATGTTCCTATAAACTCTATCTACAAAAACAGAGAGTGGGCTGGATTCGGTGGCCAGAAATCATAGTTTAAAGGAAGGTAATTTCCCTATAGAATATATGGTAAGAGTAGGCAAGATTATTTTACATGTTCACATGAAATAGCAACCAGTGTTTAATTAATGAACAGATAAAAATGATTCGCGATTTTCCATCAATTTTAAACACATAACTAAATTATTCTACTGGTCTATTCCTTTGTATTTTAAATTTCAAAAATAAAAACTCATTACAGAAAAATTCAAAAGCAGAGATGAGAAAAGAGATTTCTTAAGAACAAATGCAAATAAAATTATCGTTTTGGTGTATTTCCTTCCATCCAGGCTTCAGTGGGTACGTAACATAATTATCAGCATGGTACACAATTTTTTCAACTTGTTCCTTTTACTTAGCATCACATTACAGTCATTTCAATGTTGCTACATAATGTCCAAGGTCATTCTTTTAAGTAGCTGCATAATATGCTTTTTTAATGAATGCATTGTAATGGTTTACTAAGCCATTCCTCGACTCTTGGACATTTTGACTGATTTCAGGTCTCCTACCATGAAGACATCACTGTGGTGACAGCTTTGTCTGCATTTTGGGGTTGTTTTCAGGGTAGATTCTTGAAAGTTGAATTTTTGAATCCGAGGGTCCAAACATTTTTATAGAGATTGATAAAAATACAAAATGGTTTCCCAAATGTATATGCTAATATAATCTGCAAATGGCAGTCATCTGAGAATGCTATCCCAGTCGAGTGTCTACAATTACAAAAATCGTTCTCTTTAATAGTTTCGAACATACCTGCCAGGAGGTTCTGGCCTCATCCAAGGCAGAGAAGTCAGTACATTTCCTGGAGGAATGGAATATTCAGACTTTACCTGGAATCCACCTGAAATCAAATCCAGTTTGGTGAGTGCTGACTGGTTAGGACAGGGGCCCCTCCACAGCCTCCAAGAGAAACTGAAGATGTGTGGTCAGTGGGGTGGCCAGGCCAAGTGGAGGTAGGAGTGAACTTCCTACTCCGAAACTGGATCCAGGAAGGGTTCGGCAGGGACGGAGAAGGGCAAGAAAGAACCCTAGAAGTCATCTTCCCAGCTTCATTTTAGATCTTAGGAACACTAAAATACAGACACATGTTTTGAATAAAAATTCAAACATGGGGCTATAATAGTGTCCTAGGGATGCTCTAACAAACTACCACAAACTGGGTGGCCTACAGCAACAGAAATTTGTCCTCTCCCAGTTCAGGAGGCAAGGAGCCTGAAATCAAGGTAGTAGTAGACAAGAATCTGAAACCTCCAGGGAAAAATCCCTCCTTACCTCTCCTGGCTTCTGGTGCTTGCTAGCCATCCTTGGCATCCCTTGGCTGGTAGCTTCATCTCTCCAATGTCTGTCTCTGTCTTCATACAGTCTTCTCCCCTCTGCGATGGCTCCCTATACCTTTATGTTTTCACATGGCCTCCTTATAAGGATACCAGTCACTGGAGTTAGAGCAGTGCCTCCGAATTAGTACGACGACATCTTCAGTTGATGACATCGACACAGACCCTATTTCCAAGCAAGATCCCGTCCACGGGTACTGGAGGTGAGGACTTAGGCGTATCTTTTACTGAGAGTCAATTCATCCCACGTTACAAGGCATCCAGAGCCATGGGCCCAATCAAGACTTTGCTGGGAAATTGGGAGGTCTGGTTATTATACCTTTGCAGTGCCGGGTTGAACCAGATTTCAAGTTCATCCCTCAAGAAGCACCAGTTGACATATCTGCTGGGGGGAGTTGGTCTTTCTTAAGCAGTCACATCTTCTGGGGTGCCCTGACTTCCCCTCTACTTCGTGTGTTTTCAATAATGCAAAGCAAAGCCCTGAACTGTCACGATTACTTGTACAGCTATGTGTCCAATAGACTATGAGGTCCCTGAGGACAGAGGGAGGGTGTTCCTGAGCCAAGCCCCAGCAGCAGGCATGTAGTAGGCCCACAGTAAGTATTAGGTGGATGGCGGGTGGCCAACACCATCCATCCATTTTGAAACATCAGTTTGAATTTCTTCGTCTCCATCCACCTTCACATCCTACCAGTCCTACACCAACCACAAACCAGAGAATTAAGTTCATTAATATTCATTATCCCAGCACCCCCTCACCATCCCTTTGTTTTCTGCAATAGCTTCTTAGCCTGCAGTCAAATGAGCTCGAGGAAAATGATGTGACTTGGCTTTGGAAATGTATTCCTCCGGCTGCCAGAATGGATTTAGCAGACTCCGCGAGCTCAGTTTGTCACTCCCTCCACGACTGCCTCTGTGCGTGCAGCGTGCTGCGACAGTCCCTGAGTCATGAGGGGCCATTCCCAGGCTGTGATGGATTTGATTGTTCTATGCACCGACTTCAGACCTCATTTGCTGCCACATTCACAAGTGCTTTCTGGGCCGCCGCAGGGAAACCGCGGGTGTTGGCTTTGTGCGGCCCCCCCACCTCCGCCCGGCTCCACTGGGGACAGGAGGGCAGAGCCCCGAGTTTCCTATCTGAGCAAGAGCTCAAAAAGATCAAGTGATTTAAGAGTTGCCTTAAAGGTGGTTGCTGTACCTCCCTGCCAACCTTCCTGT